>NW_016190092.1:0-3816 GCF_001687245.7 Rhagoletis zephyria
CCATAGGTGTTGGACGGCATTTGTGCGTACAAAATGGTCTATTCGATAAACTGCTGCAGGCGGTATCGCAGAGAGGTCCCTCATCAGCGCCCGTATCACAGTCATCGAAATTATTACACACACGCGACATTTCCACACACTGTCCATCTTTGCAGTCGAACATGTTCGGTCCGCAAGGCCGTTCATTCAGCTGGGTTGTCATCATACCGACCGTGGTTGAATTTTCGTAATGCTCACAGTTCAGTTCATCAGAACCGTCAGCGCAATCCTTGTCGCGATCACACCGAAACTCCATGCGTATACATTCTTTAGTAGACTTGCACTGAAACTCGTAGATGCTACACACCGTGCCACACTTTTCCTCGTCCTCGCCGCGCGGACACTCTGTGGTGCTATTACAGCGTGCGCCCAACTCCAGACATATGCTAACATCACTAGGACACCGATACATTGGGTTTTCGGCTGAGCCACAGGTCAGATTTCTTTGTTTTCCTGTAGTGAAGTCGCAATTCAGCTCGTCCGAGTAGTCACCGCAGTCATTGTGTCCATCACAGACCAGACGGCGGTCAATGCACTGACCAAGCATACATTTGTGCATGTCGGTTGGGCATTCCTTAAGGCCTAAAGTGTTGAAAAAAAGAGGATGATGTGAGTTCTTGAAACTAGTTCAGCAGAAAAGAATGGTGAGATCACTACAGCTCCGCAGGTTCGATTACTCCAAGCTGTTCCGTTATCACAGAACGAATACCCAGGAAATAAGTACCTGCGGCACCTCCGTGATCGGTCTTCTTCTTGATCAAAGAATTTTACGCCCCACAATTTTTTTTTTCCAAACCTAGTGGTATTACGTGCCGTACCCCATTCTTACCGCATTTTTCGTGTTCGTCCGAGGCATCCGTGCAATCCAATTTTCCATCGCATTCCCAGCTCTGTGCGATGCAAGTACCTGTGTTGCACTGGAACATGTCCGATGCACAAACAGGCATATCCGCCGTCTGCTGATCATGATTCGATTTACAATGGGCTTCATCCGAGCGATCACCGCAATCATCTACGCCATCACACAAGACACTCAAATCCACACAGTTGCCATTGTCGCAGGCATGTTGATGCATGTGGCAGCGCTTATCCTTATCTAAAATATTGAATACTTAGTTCGTTCTAAAGGCTGTTGTAGTATATTTCAAAAACAACCAACCAAATTTCTCGCAGTGTGTCTCATCCGAGCCATCGCGACAATTCTTATTTTCATCGCAGCGCTGCTCCATTTTTACGCACTGTGTTGCATCGTGACACGCATACTCGCCAATAGCACACACAACTTTGTGCAGCTTGACGCTAGCCGGATCGCAACCCAACTCATCCGAACCATCGGGGCAGTCTCTGCGACCATTGCAGCGTCGCGATTGTGTCAGACACT
This sequence comes from Rhagoletis zephyria, assembly GCF_001687245.7. Lineage (NCBI taxonomy): Eukaryota > Metazoa > Arthropoda > Insecta > Diptera > Tephritidae > Rhagoletis > Rhagoletis zephyria. The sequence continues at coordinate 1,421 of NW_016190092.1, forward strand.
CACCTGAACGGCAACGAAACTCACAGTCTATCGCTTCGATGCAAGTACTATTGGTCATATCACGAAAGACTAGACCCGCAGGGCATAAACAGGCGCTGACTGATTTTGTAACCGTCACACAAACATGCGAACAACCACCATTTCCATGCTGGCAGGGATGATCTTCGGTGGAGACTGGCTGGCTGGCCAATAGTGGAATGCGTGCGGGTAAAGCGTGTGCGAACGCTGGCTGCGCGACTTGTATTTCTACGCGCTTCACTGTGCCCAAATTGTTCTTGTGCGTCCAGTGAATGGCGGAGGAACGAAGTTGCGTCCAGAAGATATCGTCTTCGACCAGTGCCAGTGAGTACGGCCGCTTAAGGCGTGTACGGAAAGTGAAATCGTGTAGATTACGATAGTCGGTGAAGGAGATGCGGTCAAGTTCGCTATCGGACCAGTAAAGAGTTTTCATCTCGAAGTCAGTGACAAATCGGATGTCGTCATCGCCGAGCTCGTCCTCAAAAGCGTGCGAGTGTGGTCCGCGGCCGCTAAGTGGTAGCTGGTCTATGTGGACGTACTTGCGTGTACGTAGCGCCACAAACATTACACTTGCGGGTGAGATAATTTTTATTAAACGATGCTTTGAATAGTCAAGTGAATAGCGGTAAGGAACTTACCCATCTTCTGGTATCACAGCGAGCGCTATTGGCACCTCCATCCCAGCGAAGAAGTTGACCAAAGCGCGTTGTCGCGTCTGCATGGAGTACACCTCCACCACATGCCGTTCCGCATCGGTCCAGTAAACATTGTGCGCTAGGTGATCTGTGAACGGTAGTATTGTGTATTTATGAACAGTTTTCGAAACACAAACGAATTTAAAATTTACCAAATGCGATGGCCGTTATATTGCCGATGTTCTCGCGTGCCAACACCGATATGTTGTTGGTCAGCATATCGTACTGAAAGATCGTGCGTTGCACATTATCGGCAATGATCACCTTTTCATTTACATTATTGTAAGCCATTTCGCTGATGTAAAGCGGCAGCTGATGCATCTCCAGGATGGTATGCCGCCCAAACTTTGTGTGCTCCATCTCGAGCAGTGAATTCTTTAAAGCAATGAAGAGTCGCTGTTTTTTGTGTGTCTTCACGCAACGCAAACGATTGGCGTCCAGCTGCATGCCATCAGGACAAGCGCAAGTGGAACTATTGTTTTCGGTGAGCAAACAAAGGTGTGAACAACGCATNGGTGATCTGTGAACGGTAGTATTGTGTATTTATGAACAGTTTTCGAAACACAAACGAATTTAAAATTTACCAAATGCGATGGCCGTTATATTGCCGATGTTCTCGCGTGCCAACACCGATATGTTGTTGGTCAGCATATCGTACTGAAAGATCGTGCGTTGCACATTATCGGCAATGATCACCTTTTCATTTACATTATTGTAAGCCATTTCGCTGATGTAAAGCGGCAGCTGATGCATCTCCAGGATGGTATGCCGCCCAAACTTTGTGTGCTCCATCTCGAGCAGTGAATTCTTTAAAGCAATGAAGAGTCGCTGTTTTTTGTGTGTCTTCACGCAACGCGAACGATTGGCGTCCAGCTGCATGCCATCAGGACAAGCGCAAGTGGAACTATTGTTTTCGGTGAGCAAACAAAGGTGTGAACAACGCATGCGCATGCACGCGTGATTAGTCTTAGGCTGCTTAGCGGAGTGATAGATATGCACAGCGTAGATGGTGCGATCTTTAGTGACTACTTGATGGCCCTTCCCCGTGAATTTATTGCACTTATGTACACTCTTTGTGCCCCAATCGGACCAGTAGATGTTATCTTCAAAGATGGCTAAGCCGTAGGGATGTTTCATTATACCGTCGAGTATGCGACGTCGATCAGTGCCATCGGGTCGTATGCTTTCCATGGTCGCCAACTTGGCATCAACCCAATAGATGCGGTCATTGTGCATATCCAAGGCAATACCATTAGGCCAGTGTATGTCGTCGGTAACCAATGGCAACGAGTTTCTGCCATCCATAGATGCCCGCGCAATCATCGGTTTCACGCCCCAATCCGTCCAGAACATTTGACCACGCTGCGGCCAGAGCGCAACGCCACGCGGCTGATGTACATCCATAGTGACGAGCACAGTGCAATAGAGGCCATCATTGGAGCAAACAGCGATGTGGTGCAGGGTATTGTCCGAGAAGTAGATGTTGCCTGGAAAGTGTTAGGACAGCACGGGAATAAAGTGAGCAAGAAATGTGAGTAAGAAAAGCGAGAGAGGGAAAGAGAAAGAAAGTGAACGAACGAGCGGTTAGATCAGCTACGACCAAAACATAGCCCGTTGGATAAGCTTTGTAAAGATTTCTATAGATTCCTTATGGACGCTTACTGTAAATAAGGTACTTTCTGC
>NW_016190093.1:0-3816 GCF_001687245.7 Rhagoletis zephyria
GAAACAAGTGCTTCTTGTGTGTATGCATATGGTATTAATTTAACAAAAAGTTGCTAATAAAAAGGTTAAAGAATAACACTCAGAAAAATACCAATACAAGAATGAAAGTAAAGGTGACTACATACATAGATAAAGAAAAGGATAAAGGCAAAGGTAAAAATAAAACAAAAACAAAGATGCGTAAAGATAAAGGCAAAAATTAAGACCAAGGCATATTTAAACACTTTACTTATACATATATATATAAGGGCAAAGGTGAAGGGGAATATGTAGATGAAGAAAATCGTAAACACAAAAGTAAAAACAAAGATGCACATGAGGATACCGATAAAAGTAAAGATGAAGATAGGGGAACAAAGATTAAAATTAAGGTAATTAAAGAGGAAGGGAGAGAGACACAGAGACTCAATCAGGGAACTGTTTTGGGATTTTCTGGATTCTCGGGAATATTCGATATTTTTATCGATTTTGTTATCGATATTTTTATCAATTTTTTAATCGAAATATTTATCGATATTGTTATCAATTTTGCTATCGATATTTTTGGAACTTGTCGATATAATAATCGACATTTTTATCGATTTTGTTATCGATATTTTTATCGATTTGTTATCGATTTTGTAATCGATACTTTTAACTATTTTGTTAGCGATATTTTTTATCGATATTTATCGATTTTTTTATCGATATTTTTATCAATTTTGTTATCGACATTTATCGATTTTGTTATCGGCATTTATCGAGTTTGTTATCGATTTTGTTATCAATATTTATCGGCTTTGTTATCGATATTTATCGATTTTGTTATATATATTTTTATCGATATTAATCGATTTTGTTATCGATATTGTTCGATTTTGTTATAGGGTCTGTCATCGATATTTATCGATTTTTTATCGATATTTATCTATTTTGTTATCGATATTTATCGATTTTGTTAAAGATTTTGCTATCGGTATTTATCGAATTTGTTATTGATGTTTATCGATTTTGTTATCGATTTTGTTATTGATATTTTAATCGATATTTTTATCGATTTTTTTGATATTTTTATCGAATTTCCAATAGACTTTGCCAATATTATTATCGATTTTGCTATCGAAATTTTTATCGAATTTTTCATCGATTTTGTTATCGATATGTATCGGTTTTGCTTAGATATTTCATTGGATCTTACTATCGAGTTTGTTATCGATATAAAGATAGAAATGAGGATAAAGGAAAACAGAATAACATAAATGTAATTAGAACGAACAGGGGTAGAGGTACGGATCTAGATAGAAAAAAGGCAAAAAATATAACCTGAAGCAAAATATGTATGTATGTACATATGTATGTATATTGGTTATGAAATAAAATTGATATGCATGTAACGTAAGCCCAGGCGCACTTACTTTTTTTTTCTAGAAGCAGTACCTAACATTAAAAACATTAAAGGCTCTCCTTTGCCAACAAATATCTTTCATGCATTTTTCGAACTTTTGCTGTATTCAAACTTAAAGCGAATTAAGACGATAAAGAAGCTAACTGCGTCTATGAAGCCGCCGTCGCAAAGCGAGTGGCGCTTTTATTTCGTTCATTTAATTTTATATCACTCATTTTCATCGAGATAAGTAATTGTAAAAATATTTCCATAATTAAATGCTAGGCCTTATTAATTGCTGTAATATGCGTGGATGCGGCAGTAAACATAATTATGCGAAGCGCTTTGTATTTAGAGTAGGCCATTAGATGAAAGGAAATGTGTAAAGTACACAGAGAAAAATATGACAAACACAACAAAGGAGCTTGTCGCTATGAAGAGTTTTAGGGTAAGAGTTAAAACAGGCGAAAAAATAAAGAAAATTTCTTTTTGATCTTTTATAGGATTTTCCTTATTATGTATGTGAAAATTATTATAGATGTAATTTATAAGAATATCTTAAAAATTATGGATATTTTGTAGAGAAAATCTGATTGCTTGCATAATTTAAAAAGAAACACTTCTTAATTTTATGAAATATCTTGTTGAATTAATTTCAAAAAACTTATAAATTTCTTTTAATTTTCATATTACATATTAAATAGAATTGAGTCGGTAAAACGACCACCGTAGCCGGACTTGATTTTTTTTCATTTTCTGTTTTAAGCTTTTAATTAGATAACCTAATTCTAACTTTTGCTCTAATTTTTTTGGCTGGTTTTCGCTATGTGTACCCATACATATATACATATGTACAAACATACTTATATACACAAGCTAAAGAAAAATAGTAGTGCTGCTGACTAAATTGAAAATTGCGTGTATTTTTGAAATATCTACATCAAACAGTATGTGGGGGTTGATATATTAGTTAAGTTCTCTTCCTGGAATGACTGTTCAACAGAGATAAAAAGAAGAATGATGTAATTAGTTTATAGGATACAATTTACGAATTTTTCGATTAATTTAGCCAATTAAATTTAATTTGAATATATTGTTTCACAATAGCATTTCGCTGCGTTAATTGCCAATATTTTTCACTGGATCTAGAAAAAATTAAAAAAAAAATTTAAGAAAGAAAAACTTAAAATTTCTTGAGATCCGAAACAGTTAGAACGTAACACAGAGCTCAGGCCCAATATAAAATGTTGGCAAAAATACATACATATATAAACGGATTTAAATAAAAACATGTTTCCTGGTGAACTTGAGGAAGCTGAATTCAAAAATGGAATTTTTTTATACCTTTCTGTAAATGCAGTTTAAGTTGCCAATTTGGAGCTGTGCAATGGCGTTTTATTTTTGGGAAAGGGTTGCCACCTCTCAAAAAAATGTTTTCAAGATATTTACTAAATTAAATGAATTAGATATGTATTACAATATGGGTATGGTTTTCAAAAAGGCTTCACTTTTAAACTACATGTAAAAGGGTTGCCACCTATTTAAAAAATCAAAATGACTTTAATTAAGGGAATTAAGGGTTGCCATATAAAGTGATAAAGTATAACTATTTATAATAGAAAACTTTAGCTGTTCGCGTAGTTTTACCATGATAAAAAAAGAAGGCAGTTTCATTTAAATTTTTTTTTTCCTTTTTGCGGGAATGAGCACATTATTACTAAAAACAGATTATTTTGCAACAAATTTGCATTTAAAATATAGCGAGTCTAAACCACAGAATTCAGTTTTTTCAACAAATTAATTTTTTGCAGTTATCTTTAAAAATTTTAAATGGAAAAATTAAAAATTTAACTTTATACATATCTTATAAGTTTTATTTTTGACACTTTTTCCGTGTAGGAGGTAGTTTCACTTCATGTTTTTTTTTCAATTTTTTTTATCTTTTTTATTGTACTGTTTGTATGTTATTTTTTTAATTTTTTTGTTTTATTTTATTGTAGAATTTCTTCTGATGCATCATTTCATTTTAAATATGTATTTTAAAATCTATCTATGTTCTCTTGATTTGCATTCACTTCCTAACTGTGCCAAAACTGTCACTCTGCATTTTCCTTGACTTAGGCTTTCCAATCAGCAGCCTTTCAATAGATATGCTACTTTCGTACACTAATACAAACATATGTATATCCATGTATAGTAGATTTGATGCGCTTAACACTCACTTGAATCAGGCTTGACTCAACTTTGTCCTCTCGATTGTCGGTAGCAACCTCCGTCGCTTGCACATAAAAGGTAAAGCAAATCACGAAAAATATATGCATTTATGTGTGCCCATATGTATGTAGCTTTTTTGCGTTTGCATGCACTTTTCTACTTTATTTTCCCGCTACAGCAATGCTGCTGGCAGTTTTTCTGACCTATAAATGTAAAACCGGTATTTTTTGCGCTAAAAG
>NW_016190094.1:0-3816 GCF_001687245.7 Rhagoletis zephyria
TAACGCTTCTGACTTTGAACATCGAATTCGCAGGTTCGTTCCCTGCTGAAGTCTAGAAAAAAGAAGTCTGATGAGGAGATGTGGTGATCTCCGAAATAGTGCTATAACTTCTACCGCTTAGACTTTGTTGCTTTTTAAATTTTTCCTAATAAACAATCGTGGTACAAAGCTCCATAGTTTTTAGTTCATTCAGTTTGTAATTAGCTTTTTAAACTGATATAAAATAAAGACATTTATATTTCTTTGCTTAAAAACACAAATTTATTTTTATATCTAGTATTCGCTCTAAATACTACAAAACTAATTGTTAGCATATTTTAATGAATGCCAATAATATCCCGAAATATCCCGGGATGCCGGGATTACCTATTTAAGATCCCGAAATCCCGGGATTCACAAAATAGTCCGGGATTGGATGCCTTAACTGCGTGTATATATATTATACTATCCCAAAAAACTAAAGTTTTTTTTTTAACGCATACGCCCTCATTTTAATGGTTTTGTCTTTAGGGATAAATCGATACCATCAAGGTATTACTCAAATCAGTACTTGTACTTGTATCAAACAAGGTATCGATACCTACTCAGTATCGGAAGGTTATCGAGTACTTGTACATAGAACTTCGATTTTGCATATTTTTCAAAGTTATTTTATTTTTTTGACAAATAATATGCAATTTTACAAGATTATTTATCTTTTAATAATTTTTCATACAGAAATTTAACACAACAATTATTTTTTTATAGTATTTGATTTCAAAAACAATATAATACATTTTTACCAGATTAATAGATAGTTTTGTCATACAAAATATATTATTTTTTTATAGTATTTGATTTCAAAAACAATATAATAAATTTTTACCAGATTAATAGATAGTTTTTTCATATAAAATAAGTTTAAGAAAATAAAAAAAACATCAACTTTTCCAAGTGTTTTCCAGAAAGGCGGTTTCGAGATTTTGATATAGTTCTACCTGTTTTTGAGAAAAGCCTCTCGCAAGGGACAGATGACCCAACAACCGTTATGAATAGACGGACATGCTTATATTGCTGCGGAAATGTAGTGCGCATATCTCATTCCCATTCCTCTAAAGAGTTGCTTTTTAAAGAAGATGCTGAAGCATAATAAGTTTTGCGTTTCCGATACAAGTACTTTTTTTTCGATACCTACTTGGATCGCAATAAAAAGTATCGAGTACAAAAACACTTGATAAATTGAGAAAAGTATCGAGTATGTACTTGGATTTACTTGTATAGATTCATCTTTATTTGTCTAAAAAACTATCAAAATAAAATTGTATGCAATTCAGACCACGGCAACCAGCGCCGACTTAACGGATATTTTAATTTAATTAATTGGGCAATTCACAAGGTGTTGTGAAGTTATATTTTCCTAACAAAAGTTGTGTTAAAACACGACGGTTGTGAACACCTGTTACGATTATTTATTATATCTCAGCACTTAACCTCACATAACACCGAATAAACATAGGTTGCAGAGTTGTATCGTCATGTGTTATTTTTCTTCACAAAACAATAACAACATTTTTACAACTGTCATGAAATATCATGACTTCACGACAAACACGACAAATACGACACCTTGTGAATTGCCCAAATGTTTCGGATGTCCTTGGGAGTCCCGCTGTCATATTAAAAATTTAAAGATTTAGTAGAAATGCGCTAAAGTATGGGAGCATCGATTTTTCACATTTCCAAAGTTTTCATGTACGATTAATTAAAGTTATTAATAGAGTTGTAAAACTATCAATAGTGCCACCATCGATAGTTTCCATGTTTCAGAAAAAAACTATCATTACTCGTAGATAGTTTCCAGCAATACTATCGATAGTGTCAAACGCTACCATCGGTAGTACTATCGATAGTCAATGTAATGTTAAAAACTGTTCTAAATTGACAGGGACGGCATCGAAAAACAAAATATTGAAAATATAAACACACGTAGGGCCGTTTTCTTAAGTAACTTTTAACTTTAAAATTCACTTTATGTTTAAATATTGCTTTAACATGTATAGTTCTGTCTAAGTAAAGCATTTTATTATCGAATTTTATTTATTTATTTATATGTTTATTACTGAAGCTTACAATTGAAAATAAAATGATGAGCCTAGTAAAGAAAGCTCCTTCTTATGATCTATTTATAACACATGGCAACAAAAATGGGAAAAAATTTGTTGCGGCAAATGTTACAGCTGTTTTTGATTGACTTGTCAGTGCTGATTACGAATCCATGAGCATAAGGTTTCCATCGGCTCCAGATTTAGTGAAAAACGAGGTCAAAATGTCAAGAAATCGGGTTTTTTTTGGCAATATTTTAGAAGCTCTAGCAAAGAAACAAAAGGCGGTATTAGGCTTAAATTAAAGCTAGAAGTCTCGACTACTATCCCTGAAAAAACCATCCCTACATCTTGACCTGATGGCCACTTATAGTCATTTATTGAACAGCAAAACCTGGTTTTGTGCGAAGTTTGAGTACCCACCACAATTAAACAAAAGGGGATGGAGCCTTCTACTTGGGCTGAAATTAAGGCTTGAACTTTCGACTACAATCGCTTAAAATACCATCCCTGAACCTTAACCCTAAGGTCACTTATAGTTATTTATTTAATAGCAAAAACTGATTTTGGCAAAGCTTATTTATTTTAATCAATAGCACATTATTTATTCCAGTATTTTTATATTGTTCAATAAATGACTTTTAGTGACCATCAGGTCAAGGTGCAGGGATAGTAGCCGAGAGTTATANTTCGGTATTAGGCTTAAATTAAAGCTAGAAGTCTCGACTACTATCCCTGAAAAAACCATCCCTACATCTTGACCTGATGGCCACTTATAGTCATTTATTGAACAGCAAAACCTGGTTTTGTGCGAAGTTTGAGTACCCACCACAATTAAACAAAAGGGGATAGAGCCTTATACTTGGGCTGAAATTAAGGCTTGAACTTTCGACTACAATCGCTTAAAATACCATCCCTGAACCTTAACCCTAAGGTCACTTATAGTTATTTATTTAATAGCAAAAACTGATTTTGGCAAAGCTTATTTATTTTAATCAATAGCACATTATTTATTCCAGTATTTTTATATTGTTCAATAAATGACTTTTAGTGACCATCAGNGCCTTATACTTGGGCTGAAATTAAGGCTTGAACTTTCGACTACAATCGCTTAAAATACCATCCCTGAACCTTAACCCTAAGGTCACTTATAGTTATTTATTTAATAGCAAAAACTGATTTTGGCAAAGCTTATTTATTTTAATCAATAGCACATTATTTATTCCAGTATTTTTATATTGTTCAATAAATGACTTTTAGTGACCATCAGGTCAAGGTGCAGGGATAGTAGCCGAGAGTTATAGCTTTAATTTAAGCCCCAGTTAAAGGTTCTATTCCCTTTTGTTTTTGTGCTAGACCTTTTCAAATATTGCAAAAAACGCGATTTTTTGACACTTTGACCTCGTTTTTCTCAAAATCTGGAGCTGATGGAAACTTTATGCTTACGGACTCGTAATCAGAATAAAAAAGTCTATCAAAAACAGCTTTATCATTTGCCGCATTTGCTTGTTTAATTGTTGCTTATTATAAATTTTCAAATATGATATATTTTGTTTCAATTTCGTAATATAATTTTTTGATTTGTTTACAGCCAAGAAACATACAAACGTCAAACACCGATAATAGAAATGCTTTACTTCAGACCAGAGCTGTAAAATGATTGAATCAGTAGGATCTGCATTCACTTAGCACTCGTTTCAAAATTTTGATTGTTTGGTTGTATAAAAAAACTTCA
>NW_016190095.1:0-3816 GCF_001687245.7 Rhagoletis zephyria
ATACATCATTTTATAACCCAGTAGATAATTGCATGAGTTAAAAGTACTTTCGAAAGGCCTTCTTGGGAGTCAACAGGCCTTCAACTCTACACTCCTTTCTTTTTTGTGAAGTGTAGGTGTCCGTTTCTAAAGATAAATAATTGTGCCAGCGGAATAATTTATTTATTTTTCATGAGGTTTTCACCATATAGCCACGAAACTATGCATAATCACCAACATCAAAGGGCCTTATATAGGATAAAAAATATAGTTTCTCCGGTTACCATATTCTTTATGACACTCAAAAAAGTTAAACTAAAGAAAATTTAAGGGACAACAAAAGGTTAAGAGGCCTACAAAAAAGGGCTCCACACTTCTCCAACCGGAGCACTATATTTCCGTATTATATATGTTACTGGCCAAACCCGATCTTACGGCTAAACTAGGTTTGCCTAGGCCAAACTAGTTCTACCAACATGCTATAGGATATACCGGTTTAGCCTAGGATAACCTGGTCTTTCCGAAGCCGGTTTGAATGAACCGGTTAAGTCTAGGCTGAACTAGATGATATTGATAATAATGTACTTTCCAGAATATGTACATTTCTCTGATTGGAAAAATTTATATTGGGATCGATAGGGGTCTTAGTCCTGATCATAACCATAATAGACATCACTGGGGCGGACTTTAAATGTCCTTATCCGTTCAAAAGCTTCATGCAATCTACATACATATATGTATACAGTTTAGCAAGCACCATTTCCAAACTATTTGACAACAATCGGTTTTCAGGTGTTTTAGGCAACGCTAATTTACAAATCTATAGTCATATTAAAGAAAATCGGAAAAATCAACCAACACCAAATTCAAGATGGCGAATAAAGTGCATATAGTGTTTTTTTTTTGTAAACTTTATACAAGCTATTTTCGGCAGTTTTGATTTTTTTTTAATTCTGAAATTCTGGTTTTCGAGATGTAGTTGAGATTTAAATAATGTCAGTGGTGCTACGAAAAAACGAAAATATGTACAAGCCAACGCGTATTCATTTCAGCCATTTATTAGGCAAATTTTTTAATACGTAACATTTTTTCCGCCATATTTTACCAATAAGTATTTTAAGAATAACTAAGTCACACCATAAACTCATAGGATATTTTCCTTTAACTCAAAAATTCGTTTCAGCGTTAATTAACACTTTATGCTTTTATTTTAACCCAAACAAATCAGCCACGTCAACACTTTTTTGTGGATTCATTGGTGTCTCAAATATTTAAAACTCCTCTGATGAGTCATCATAAACATTCAGCAATTCTTCAAACAACTTCATTATCAGATCAGTTTCACTCTTAGAATCAGCATCAGATGACGTGTCCACGAATTCATCGATAAAATTCTGAAGTAAATTGATGTTCCCAAACAGTGAGTCCGCAATTGAGGAAAATTGGGTTAAAACATTATTTCCCGAGGTGAGAACCTCCTTAAAAGAGTCGCTTAATTGTGGATAGTGCATTGCAAAAGTGTTGAAGAAATGCTCGGGATTAAAATTAAATGCATTTCCTAACGGAGCTGAGGACACCTGTTGAGAGTAGAACTAATTATTAGGATGAGTAAAGCGTTTGAGAAATATACTTTTTTAACCTGCAAACTCGGGCAAACAATCAAATATAAAACTATCCAGGTTTTAAACATTTTCTATGGTTTCCGGCTAAACTTTTAAGTGAAACTGATGGTGCGACTCGCAACCCCTTGTTTTTATAGATATTTCATGCTGGTTAAAAGTTAAATTCGTTTACATAAATCGGTTCTATACGCTGCAGTTAACAATTGTTCACGGATGTTTGTAAAGACCACCGCACAATGGGCCTGCAGGGGCAAAAAATAATGAAAACGGACTAGCGAATTCTTAAAAATCAATAGAAAAGTATCCAACTAACCCACCCAAATCAAGAACAGTTTTTGATAAAAATGCATATTTGCAGGGATGGGTATGTATGTATGTATGTATGTACAACGTACAAAATAAATGTGCAAGAAAAAATGTTAATTTTGCCGCGTGGAATTTAAATTAATTTTTCTACTAGTGCTGATATGTAATAGGACCATCTGATTGAGGACCAGTTTTCCTAATATGTAAGTATATCTGTCGTCAATCATGGCTTTATTACACATTTATCTACTGAATTTTATTAGACAATTTTACTTGAAAGTATACATTACAATTTTTGGAGTGCTAACTTTATAAACGAATATTTAAAAATTTTCATCAGAATATAACTTTAACATTTGCGTCTATTTTTTACTGCCGGTTTCACGAAAGCAATTAAAATGAAAAATAATTTTTGTTCTGTCAGTTTCCATATGAAATTCAAATAAAAAAAAAATGATTTTTCACTTAAATTTTTTTCGTTAAACTGGCTATTAGACTTGGTGGGCGATAATATTAACCCAATTTTACGTTATTTCAGATTTATGTTTTTCTGTTTGAAACTAGATATATATACTCTAACTGTCACTAAAATCGGACAACACTTTCTATTTCCACTGACAAGAGCTGAGGCTTGGCAGTGCGTCCACTTTTACCATTTTTCACAATTCTTTTCTGCTACTACTACTACTACTACACATTTTCTACTACTTTTGTCCACAGCTTATATGGGGACATCCCACTGTGCACCGTATCTGTGTGAATTTCATAATCACGTGAAAAAGGTGCATAACCATGTGGAAAAAATAAATTTGCAGCTCTGTTGATATCCGAGCATGGTAAATTNAAAAAAAAAAATGACTTTTCACTTAAATTTTTTTCGTTAAACTGGCTATTAGACTTGGTGGGCGATAATATTAACCCAGTTTTACGTTATTTCAGATTTATGTTTTTCTGTTTGAAACTAGATATGTATACTCTAACTGTCACTAAAATCGGATAACACTTACTATTTCCGCTCACAAGAGCTGAGGCTTGGCAGTGCGTCGACTTTTACCATTTTTCACAATTCTTTTCTGCTACTACTACTACTACTACACATTTTCTACTACTTTTGTCCCCAGCTTATATGGGGACATCCCACTGTGCACCGTATCTGTGTGAATTGCATAATCACGTGAAAAAGGTGCATAACCATGTGGAAAAAATAAATTTGCAGCTCCGAGCATGGTAAATTGAATGGGTGGGGGCGTGAAAAACTGATTAAATAGCTACCTTTGAAATGATGCAATCGGTGCCAAGTAATCATTTCAAAATTTATCGATATCGATATTGATAAATATTTATTTAGATAACTTTATTGCTGAACATATATAAATAACAATACCGACGAATCTACCAATAAATATGATTATGTTTATCGATAACAATATTGAAAAGCATGAGTTTAAAAAGAAGTATCGAGGATTGGCCAGTCCGACTTATGGCGTGCGTGAAACCCAAATGCGTACATTTCGAATGAAAATTTCCNAAATTTGCAGCTCTGTTGATATCCGAGCATGGTAAATTGAATGGGTGGGGGCGTGAAAAACTGATTAAATAGCTACCTTTGAAATGATGCAATCGGTGCCAAGTAATCATTTCAAAATTTATCGATATCGATATTGATAAATATTTATTTAGATAACTTTATTGCTGAACATATATAAATAACAATACCGACGAATCTATCAATAAATATGATTATGTTTATCGATAACAATATTGAAAAGCATGAGTTTAAAAAGAAGTATCGAAGATTGGCCAGTCCGACTTATGGCGTGCGTGAAACCCAAATGCGTACATTTCGAATAAAAATTTCCTTTTTTGTATATAATATTAGCGGATACCCGCGACTTTGTCAGCGCAGCTT
>NW_016190097.1:0-3816 GCF_001687245.7 Rhagoletis zephyria
GCGTGAAGCTGCAACATGAACGTGAAGAGAAACTAGCAACACAGCGTGAACTGCACTTGAATACGGAACGTGTGATGAGCATGCTGGAAATGGCGCGAATTGCGGGCCGTAGATGTGGTCGCACTGGCGGTAGCGTCAGCGGCATAAGTCTGGATGGTGACGCTACTACGCCAACATCGGATGAAGGTAGTGGCAGTGGACACGATAGTTTGCTTATGCTGGAGTCACAGATACAAATTAGTGGCCATGAGTTGATCGAGCGTCAACACGAAATCGGACAGTTGCGTCAGTTATGCCGGACGCTACAATTAGAAATGGAACGCTCGTTGGCGGCACAAGAATGTCTATTTNAATTGGTCTCTACCTACAACATAACTGAGCATGACCTAGAGGTAAGCATTCGTGCATCGTGTGCAATGTGAGTATGTATTCAAATTGAATGTTTATAAATAGAATTATATTTAATAACATTTTGGGTTTTTGGTGGTTAAACTTAGTCGAAACTCTCAAATGTGGAATGGATAAGCTAAATATATTTAGTATGGTTTTTTGCAAAGAAAAATTAGTTCTGCATAGGCGGCCTTGAAATTTCCTATGTACCTCTTCTTCTTTCATTTGGGACTATATATAATATCGCTGCGACTCAGATGGTCAGCTCCGATTACGCTTTCCAACATCAAAAATAAGAAGTCGCAAGTTCACAAATTGAAAGAATTCACTCTACATAGCGGTAGAGGGTCCCAAATTTACACATGGCATCGTAGAGCAGCATCTCTTCGCGCTGTCAAAAGCGACAAAACAGTAGTCGGCCGATTAACTTAATTATAATAACAGATTACCGTTTACAAAATAGGTTACTGTTTGGCCAGGCTTCTCCTACGATTGGTGTCCTGCGCCTTGATGTTGTCACACAAAGGGGAGGGACCTACAGTTTTACGCCGATTCCGTTGCGCCGCCTGAAAATCTGTTTTTCATGGCAGAAATACAGTCGGAGGTTTGCCATCTAAATTATGAACCAGCGTACACGTTTCTATATATTCTCTATATTTTTCTATAACTGCTGAAGATATTTTTGTTGTTGTAGCGACAATTAGCCCTGTCTAGATAAGATAGACGACTGGAAAGTCGTTGTCGTCACTGCAAGCGTGCTGTTTCGACGAGGTCGGACCAAAATATTGAGAGAGAGATGTTAGTTGAGTGGGTTTAAGGTGACAGATGCAGAAGTCGTTTTTCCTGGTGGGGGCTCCTTCACATACGGGACATAGTACGTTACAGTAAAGATGCTGATGGTAGCTCCGAGAATGTCGTCACCTAATTTTTTTTTTGCCCTTTTATTTATTTATTTATTTTATTTTAAGCCTTTTTGTTCTATAAATTTTGCAAAAGAATATCCATAATAAAAGTGAATTGTAATCATCGTGCGCAAGAATAATTTTCTTCCTAAAAACCAAAGTCGGTTCCCTCATATTTATTGCTCATTGGACTCTTCGCGGGAATTTAGAAGCGAAATGGTGAAAAGGTCGTATCATAAATATTATTCTCATGTATTTAACACCTATGTGCGTATAAGGATTCATATGTTTTCGCATACATCTAAATATAAACACTAATAGTATTTGAGTTTTGCTACTCTTCACTGAGTAGTATTCTAGACTTCTTGTTCTTTGAAATACTCATAGATGTGTATGTATAACAATTCCTAAAAATGTAATGTTCAGTTTATGTACTCGTTTTTCTGTTTGTTTTTAAATGCTTACTTCTTGAAAAAGGAGAAGATGGTCAGCGATGTTCCAAACGATGACAAATGACAATTAATTGCCGGGGTGGGTTGTGCTTGACATGTCAATATTGCTTTAGCTGTAGATTGTTTAAGGGTGGCATTACCACTTGCGAAGCGAATGAATTTGGCGAAGCGAACGGTTTGGCGGACGCGAATGCAGAGGCAGAGAAGGCATTAAGTGTTCGCGATGCAAAGAACTTGTACTAGCTGGTACAAGCGAACACTCTTAATTCATTCGCTTCGCCAAATTCATGCGCTTCACAAGTGATAATGCCACCCTAATGCCGTCGGGGTAGCATTAGTTGCAGTTAAAATATGTATGTACATCATCCATGGGAATTTGGCTGCATGTTCATTTTTTAGAAGATCTGCTTACCTAAATACATACATATACATAAATGTATGTAACTGGAATAGAATAGTTGCGCAGCATTAAATATGTATATTCTAGAAAAGTGTATAAGTTCGTTCATACCTACATACACACTTACACGCATAAGTACATAATGTAAACATGAGCAAATCTTACGAGTTGTATTTTAGTGTCACTTCCTTCTGCCGCCAGAAAAAAAACGCTAAAGTATTCTTATTGCATTTATTTATTTCTATCAATGGACTTCCAGAAACAAGTACAATAGAAAATAAATCAAGTTTTTGAACAATTTTAGCCTTAAAACATCTATTTAGGCGAAAAAAGTACAGAAATTACTAATTTTTTCATTGTAACTAGAAAAAATCACAATTGTTTTTGTTTTTTTTTTTTGTAAATAACTTTGGAGAGTTTTCAAATAGAATGTTCATATTAGAGGCAATGGACGTTGGCATCAAATACAATATATCAGTGAAGTTTGATGAGTGTGCCACCAAATTAAAAAAAAGAAAATGGCAGCATGCAGAATATCTGTCGCAGCTATTTTGTAATTTTTAAAACTACGTTTTTTTTAATTGTAATAATTAAATACGTTACAACTACGAGTATATGAGCATGAGTTGCTGTTTTACTTTTTTTAGTATATCTTTTTAAAGTTTTCATTTAAATACAATTTCGCGATGGAATCTTGTTCTTTACGCAAAACAGAAGATAATGCATTATCCAAGAAAAGTGTGCCACCACTTTCGACCAAAAACATGTTTTTTGTAGAAAAATGTTACAACTCGTCAGATTTGCTCACATATGCCTGCTGAAGTGGGAGTATAAACTCATAAAAAGCTCAGGGGCTTTGTTTAGTGTTCGGCTTTTTTGTATCAAAAAATCGACCCTCATTAATATGTATACGAGTCGATTTTGATGCCACTTCACTTGCTCGCAATTAAACTTAGATTCAGATTAATAATTCTAAATATATATATTTTCGTACCTTCAACAGGATATCGGCTTCCAGCCTGAGGTACAACAAAATCAAAGCAACGCATTGGAAATGCGCTCATCTCAAAATATAGACGAATGTCATGGCCGTTTACAATCGCACGCCAATACAAATGGTTTGGAGTTATGTACGCGTTCCCAACAATTCCTGCCACAGTCGAGTGATGGCTCTTTGTCGCCACAAAGAAATCAATCATTCATTGCTGCCGTCATTAGTGCCATACGTAATGCAACAACACCCTCTAGTAAAAAATTGTTGACGCGGAATGGAAAACGTATTAGTAGTATTGATAACGCTGTTGGTGGTGGTGGTGGTGGTGGTGGTGGTGGTGTTGGAGATCCGCATCCACAGGGTACAAACAAAAGTAACAACAATGCCAATTACAACAACTATAATGGCGATACACAAAATGGAGCCGGTGGTGAGTGTACAAGAACGATTGAAAATAAATATTTTATATATATTTTTTTTAAATAAAATTAAATAACTCATTCGACCACGCAGATGACTCAGATTCCACTGAAATGCTCGATTCGGAAACAGAACCCTGTCTGATGATGGATAATGTGCTCGAAGATGTGACAATGCCCGACTCTCATTCACATAATATGGTCTCATCATGTAATGGCATTATTTCCCAATTGGAAATACCAACGGAGCTTGTTAATC
>NW_016190098.1:0-150 GCF_001687245.7 Rhagoletis zephyria
CCGTGACAAATGAATTCATACACAAACAGGCATTCTGCCATTGTTTTTTATAACTTGCTTCAAATAAATAGCCTTTATTTTATATGTACGTTTATTTAAATAGATATCTCGTAAATATAATTTTTTCCAATTTAGTGAGGTAGTTTCTAT
>NW_016190098.1:175-3816 GCF_001687245.7 Rhagoletis zephyria
ACCTCGCATGCAGTAAATTAAGAAAATCTTGGCACAGTGATTTTGTAGTACATTAGAGGTGTCCTTATTTTGCGAAATATACTTTTTAAAGAGTGTCCGCCTGATTGTTGTTCCTCTCGGTCTAAACAACTTGCGTGTGAAGTTTGGTGGGGATCCGAAAATATTTAATGGACCCGGAAATTGATTGATATTTCTACATTCAATTGCAAGCAAAATGTGAAATTGTTCTGCCTTTTCTCGTTTTTATTCGCATGTTACCAAATAATTTAACTAACTGATAAAATCAAAATGCCACCGTCCAATGTACATAAATTGAAAGTACAATTTAGAAAAGTACACTAAACGATGGTTAGTTCATTTTTTTATAAGGAACATTTTTAGAAAAATGAAAAAATTTAGTACTTTTACTCTTTCATCCACTAAATTTATTTTAAACTTAGTTTTTATGTTATAAACAAGTCCTAAGTTCGGGCGGACATTAAATACCCGGCGCAAGTATTAAATATAGTTTTTTCACCTTTCCGAAAACTACCGCTACATGGTAAGCAAGTGTGTTTTACCCCTATTTCAAACATCTTGGTTAGAACATTCAGTTAGAAATAATGAATAAATTTACATATATAGTTATATGTAAGCGGTATCACGCCCATTTTCCAAAATTCCATAATAAGGTTACTTCTTTTAAAAGGATTGTTGTTTGTGTAAATTATGAGTAAATATGCGTCCTTAAATTTCAAAACCGTTATATGAGAGGTAGGCGTGGTTATTGTCCGATATTTCAATACTATCCGTCCTACGCTGAAAAGAAGTACACATACAAAGTTTCGTTAAGATATCTAAATTTTTACTCAAGTTATCGTGTGCACAGACGCAAGTAAGTCCCTCAATGCTGACAGTAACCCTACGTTTACACAAGACAAGACAATTGAAAATATTAAGGGTATTCATCAAACCTTATAAATGCATTGTAAACCGTATAAACTTATAATTGTGTAAACCTTATAAATGAACTGTCAAAATTTGTATGGAAACTCGTTTACACATTTCTGATAAATTTATCCAGAGATTTCACTGAATAAACTTGATAAACTGAAGACAATGCAACTCTGTCGCAACTCTAGCTATGTTTTCTTAGGCAATAATCGGGATCCGCATACAAATTTTGCACGCAAATTCAACAACGATATGATCCTGATAGAGATCTGGTTCAATTATTATCCCGTCTGTTTGCTTTGTTTCACTGATAATTCGCAAAGTTTGGTAGCCGTGACAAATGAATTCATACACAAACAGGCATTCTGCCATTGTTTTTTATAACTTGCTTCAAATAAATAGCCTTTATTTTATATGTACGTTTATTTAAATAGATATCTCGTAAATATAATTTTTTCCAATTTAGTGAGGTAGTTTCTATAGTTTCTTTACCCCGTGCTAGTAGTATAAAGTTAGTGACACTGCGCTTTATAACCAAAGAAACACGACTATTGTCGCATGTGTAAACGAAAAGAGAGTGTGGGTCGTTCATGTAACAGAGTGCATAAACTTATAAGATTATCTGCTTGATAAAGTTATCGGTTTAGATGAATACCGCTATTGTTAATTTTCACATTGCTTCGAGTAAAGTAGACGTCCAGACAATCAGCTGTCTTCGCCAGAGAGAGTGAGGAAGATATCGAGAAAAGTGTGAATATACCCAACGGGGCTGAAAGTTAGCTGCTCATCAAAGGAGCAAGTAGGGAGCAGTGCAAAGGCAGAAATAGATATCATTTGGAGTAGTAACCAGCGTTGCCGTTTTGGTCCGATTGGACCAAAATTGGTAGGTTCATTCTCCTTTGGTAGCTTGGTTGGTTTGATGAACCTTTTGGTAGGCAAACATTTTTTGAAAAAAACAACCAAATTGAGCATTAAAATCTGTTCGCTTAATTTACGTTTACACGTTCAAAACATTGCTTTCACTTTGCTCACACGTATAAGATTTCTTAGTTTTTTTTCTATATTTTATTAAGCAGACAATATTCTGCGAACAAAAACTCACTTCCCAAAGCTATGACCGATTGGCTGTTGAAATAGAACCAGAAATTACCCATCGTCTTGAAAGAAAAATTGATTATAGGCAATTTTCAAAGTGTGAGTGTATGCAAATTGAAACGAATTTGGGATTTTTTTTTTATTGAAATGCATAAAATGTCTGATTTTGTTTTTTCACACACAAAGAAAAGTTGTTTGATTTAAATGGAATTAATCTCAAAGGTACTTAAATTTTTTAAAAAAGTTTTTTTACAATGCGCCAATTCTTTTATTTAAAGACCCTGCTAACAATAATATGTGTAGTTTTAATTTTTACTGTTAATTTTTGTAGTTAAAAACCTCGTAAATTCAAGAAATCTAACATTAATGATGAAAAAAATTTTGTTAGTTTGCAAACTGATTTAGTCGGCGTTTTGGTACTTAAAAATATTTTCATGCGGTAACATAAAATTTTTTCTTTTGAAAAAAAGTTTATTCACATACATAAACATAGGTAACACGTTTTTCAATCGAAAGCGTTTATTACAGTTAAATTAGGGTCGAATACTCGTAATCTGTCAATTTTTTTCCGCAGTAGACAATTTTTTTCAATACTACAACAATACTACTTTTTTATATACTACAACAACAAGAAAGTTATAACACATCTAAAACTTTAACGCCAATATCTCAGAAAGCAGTTTTAACAGAAGCGCCCTTATTGCATCTAACTCCTCAATTATTGGAGATAAAACAAAGATAAGTTGATTTTCCTGTGTATTTTTTTTTTAATATTATAAACACACTTTTAATAAAAAGCAAACTCTTTTTTTTGCTAATTTTTGCATTCGTAACTTATTTTATTCTGGGGTCCCGCAACAAGTACTAGGTGGCTGTGTGAAAATTACTGAATTCTTCTACACAGATTTAAAGTCCCCCTTTTTGCTAAAAATTACTATTATTTTTCATTACATTCGGTTCTCCTAAGAAAAATTTGGCGCTTTATATTTTAGTGGAAATTTTAACCATCTATAAGCCATTTTTTAAACAGTGGGTAAAAAGGCCCGTTCTGGTGGGAGTTGATGGGTTAAACTTTTGGAAAAAAGTAGACCAAACCTTGTTTTCAATACATAACCCCCAAAAAAATCGTAACAACTCCGTAATTTAACATAACGGTTGATAAGATTATTGCAAAAATTTATTGCCAGCGATACAAATTACCCCAATAACTTGACCTTTTAAATTTTTGTATTTCTTTAAATTTAAATAGCACATACGGATTTGTAGAGAACATAGAGATGTACATATGTATATACCTCAAAATTTCGTGTGTTCGCCCATCCATCAGCGGCAGACACTCAAGATTTTAATGCAAGTAGAAAGTAAGGTAATTTAAATTTAAAACTAATTCAATTAATGAATTAAATACAATTACAATCTGAATTACCATGGCGAATGCCTAAGGGTGCCGAGATGACAGGACAAGATTAGTAGCCTCATGGCTCTTTGGAATCTACCTTATGAGCAGTAGCGCCGGCGTCTCCAGACGCGCCGGCCTCGCCGCCGCCGCCGATTCTTTTTGAAGTTGACCACGCCGCCGCCGCAAAGCCTTTCGGCGTAAACCTCTAGTACAT
>NW_016190099.1:0-3816 GCF_001687245.7 Rhagoletis zephyria
ATCAATATACCATGCCGACACATGAAGACGGTTATCTCCTCAATCTTGCTCTGTAGCCCGTTGCAGTTAAATTGAAGGAGCTTCATGTGGTTCGGGAGACGTGTCGTGATGTGGGGTGTAAGTGAAGTGTACGTTCTTGCCGCCGTTGGCTGTGTGTGCTGCTGTGGTGATTGCCGCCCTGTGGTGGTGGTGGGGGGCGTCGCAATTGGGGTCTGCGACCGAGCAGCGCAACACGGGCCCTCGAAGTTCCCAGTCCAATCACGCGTGGTACGCAGACCTGAGCATGCCCTAAAGTGGCACCAGCCAAGGCAGGTGTTGCAGTTGACTGATGTCACATTACGGAATATCCTGGT
Organism: Rhagoletis zephyria; assembly: GCF_001687245.7. Lineage (NCBI taxonomy): Eukaryota > Metazoa > Arthropoda > Insecta > Diptera > Tephritidae > Rhagoletis > Rhagoletis zephyria. The sequence continues at coordinate 354 of NW_016190099.1, forward strand.
CTGACATACCGTGCAGACTGTAGGGGGAACCAGGAGAAGTTGGCGGCGGCGTGCGGGTGGTGGTGCGGTTGTGTGTGTTATGTGGTCTGTAGTGGCTGTGGTACGGTCTGTGGTGTTATTATGTTGTTGTGTTGTGGTGACTGTTTGTGGCTGCTGTGTGAGTGTGTGGGGCTGCTCGGGCGGACTATGGTTAGCCGTGGAGGCTGCTCTGTTTGAGCAACAGGGGGCCACGTACGACGTGGTCCACTGTCTGTGTGTCCGTAGTCCCGAGCAGACCCTGAGGTGACTCCACCCCTCGCAGGCATTACACTTGACTGAGGTGGAGTTGTGGTGTAATCGTCTTCGGCATACACAGCATGTGTATGTTTCTGGCCCAGGGTTTGACTCGATGCCAGCCCTGAGTAGGAGAATGCGTAGTGAATGTAGCCCTATGGACGGACAACTTCTGAGATACTTCGAAGACCTAAACGGGGTTAGATCGCCGAAACAACAGCCCTTGGTCGGGTGAAACCCGAGTCATTCCGGTACGTAGAACCGGCTGTCGTGGGAATGCTGGTGCGTTATATTCAACATTCGCTGAGTTACCTAGGTCGTATTATTTTTATTTTTGCTTTTTTCCAACTGTTGATTCATGAATTGAACTTTATAGCGACAATGTTTTCAATTTATTTGTGCTTGGCGTCACGTGTCAGTTTCGGTGGTGAAAAAAATAAATTGAAATAAATATTGGTAATAATAATAATTAATTGTTAAAAACTAATAAATTAGTAGTGGGAAAATGATAAGCAAAAGGCACNAAAATAAATGGAAATAAATGGTGGTAATAATAATTATTAATTGTTAAAAACCAATAAATTAGTAGTGGGAAAATGATAAGCAAAAGGCACTTAAAACGCTTACAGCGTTGAGAGAGGAAATACCGTCCACAATCAACTTTCCGGTTTTAAGTGCTGAGCAACTGAAGGAGCTGAATGCGAAGATAGACAAGGAAAACCGCGCACTCTATGTAGTACGATAAAAAATATTAATCGGAACTTAATAACTTAATTTCGTTAATTAATTACTCTTTAACTAACAGGTTAAGTCTATGAAGTCTCTTCTGCAACCAGCAGGGGTTATTAGAAATTTAAAATTTATATTGTCCGACACGTGATGCAGGAATATAACGTAGATGGAATTCACGGTAAAAACTCTCTAAAAGGTTTAGACAACTTTTACGATGCGCTGATAGGTAAATCAATGAAATTTTTTATTGAATTAAAGGTTAAACAGATGGCAGCGTTGACCGAATTAACTCGGATTAACTGCAGTTTATCCGGATGAAGTCCGAGTTAATCCGGATCAACGCTACCGTCTGTTTAAACTTTTAGGTACACATCCAATCCAAAAACGTTTTTAAATTGATTTTTCTCATTTTCAGAATCAATTCCAATTGGCGACAACTTAGGCCCGGCTGAGAAACAGTTACGGAAGGCAATACAGTTGCAAAAAAATAGATTCATAAAGGCAAAATGTATAAGCCAAAATAACCACTAAAAATAAATTTAATTTATATTACACAGACCAACAAGGAGCAACAGAAATGTGAGCAGTCATTTTCGACATACATATGTGTACATATGTACATATGAACATATATATATTTCGATGTTGGATCTGAATTCGGCTGAATAATAGCGTCAGGATTTCGAGATACGTCGAAAATGGCTCATCTTATTTCTGTTGTTGTTTTTTTCTCTTTTTAAATGTTCGTCAAATAAATGAATGGTAGCTAGTGAAGCAGTTCATGAGTGGAACTTAATAGTAGGTAATGAGATAGGTGGTTAATTGTAGTTAGTGAGTTAACTTCTGAATGAAAGCTAATGGTAACTAGTGAGATAGCTGATAAATGGTAATCTAGTAGGTGTAAATTGATGACTGCCTATGACATCCCCATGTTAAATCCATGGGTGAATTGCATTGCTGGTAATCTGGCGGGTTGTTGTTGTTGTTGTTGTAGCGGCTACTAAGCCCCGTTCGCTTTGCACCATGTCGACTTGGAGCACCTCTTTTATGGAGAGGCAGATACAAGCGAGCTCAATGCAATGGTACACAGGCTCTAAAACTCCCGAAGGTATTGGGGCAGGCGTTCGCGGGCCAAGGCTAAAGCTTTCGGTACCCATGGGCGTATACCCAAGCATCTTTCAAGCGGAAGTCTATGCCATAAGGCTGTGTGCAGAGATTAACCTGCGTAGGACCTATCGTAATGAAAGTATTTTGATCATGAGCGACAGCCAGGCAGCACTCAAGGCCCTATTATCATTTGAGGTCAAATCCTCCCTGGTTCTGGAGTGTATTGATAAGCTCAACGCCCTGGCGGAGTACAACGACATCCAATTAACTTGGGTGCCAGGCCATGTAGGAGTTGTCGAGAATGAGGAAGCGGACCAACTAGCTAGGAATGCAGCCGCCTCGTTGTCTATAGGGCCTGAGCCCTTCATAGCGATTGGACCTAGTACAATCAAGGACGAGCTCAGAAAGGAGAGGAACACAGTAAGGAATCAGCACTGGCGTAACACGGCAGGCCAACGCCAGGCTAAAAGCCTACTGGGAGGTTACAACCATACAAGGTATAGAGCAATAATAAACCTTCCCAAAGAAAGGGTAAGGATATTGACAGGCTTTCTGACGGGTCACTGCAGACTGAGAGGTCACCTGCACAGATTGGGGATCTGGTCTAACGACCTATGTCGGTTCTGCGATGTGACTGAGGAGACCCCTCTGCATCTGCTTCGCGAACGCGAGGACCTTGAGGACCTTGTTGCGGCTCTGTACTTTATTGACAATAGCGGTTGAGTGCGCAGAGAAGAAGAGCAAGCTGTCGAATGTTACTCCGAGTATTTTGGGGTTATTCACCGTCGGAATTGGTGTGTCATCGACGTGAATCCCCAGCGGTAGCCTGACCTCCTTCGTCCAGGTTGTGAACAGGGTCGCGAAGGATTTCGTAGGGGAGAGGGCTAGACACTTTGCAGTGAAGAAGCGAGAAAGTTCGGAGAGATACCCGTTTACTTTCGAACACAGGTCATCAATTCCATTCCCAGTCGCCATGATCGAGCAATCGTCGGCATAAGAGACAATCGAGACTCCCTCTAGTGGTTGAGGGAGCTTTGAAATGTAAAAGTTAAACAGTAGCGGGGAAAGGACACCACCCTGAGGAACCCCCTGTTTTATGTTTCGCTGCTTACTCGTTTCGTCTCTAAACATTACCGACGAATGTCGACCACTCAGATAATTTGCCGACCACCGTTTGAGCCTCTGTGGGAGAGAGGAGGCCTCTATATCTTCTAGTAGCGTGGAATGGCAGACGGTGTCAAACGCCTTTGACAAGTCCAACGCTACTAGAATCGTTCTCTCACAGGGACGGTTTCGGTTAAGGCCACGAGTTATCTGAGTGTTTATGGCGTTAAGTGCTGTTGTTGTACTG
>NW_016190100.1:0-3816 GCF_001687245.7 Rhagoletis zephyria
TCCATGATTCAAACCCGGAAGATGAGAATGTGCTAAAAAAAAATAAAAAAAATATTTAAGTACTTTTCACCTGAATTGTGCTAGAGTTGCAGGGATTTATGATAACCCTCTTGATTTGATGTCCAAACTGAGAATGACATTAATGGTTCCACAAAGATTTGGAACAAGGTTTGCTGCTCTGACTTCTGACCAGGGAGCGAATCTTAGTCCAACAAGTAAAAGTTCCCTCCTCTAGCCACTCGGCCACTGCGGACGAACTTTTGATCTATTACAGATAAATTTACAACCATTTATGTAAATCAGCTCAATGGGGCTCTTCAAATAAATGGTGGGAGAATTGTTTTATTATTACTTCTGGAATATCCTGAATCGGTGCCGTTTTCGAGGTCGTATCCTAAAGTTGACTTTTCTTTAGATTTTGGTTAAATTTTGTTCCATNACTTTCCTTCAGGCCCGTATTTTTTCGGCACGTATTAAAACGAAAAGTTTTCAAAGCAAAGTCTTTACATTTTCGGTTAATCTTTCTTTAGTCTGCTTAAGTTGTGATAATCAAATTATACATTTAAACAACTTCCGTAGCCGAGTGGTTATATGTACCAACTACGACTACGAAAACCCATACGGAGGTGGCGTAAATGTGTAGACCGAAATCCCTATTTGTTTAAACATTTCAAAATAAAAACAACACAAATTGGGGGAAAAATTCAGCAAACACTTAACAAAAATGTGAGCGTCAAACATTTATTCGATAAAGAAGTAAAGAATTTGAATCAATATCATGGTAGAAGGACCCAGAACCCCTCTGCGGCAATTGGCGCTATCTTCCTTGGGCCAAGCCAAACAAGAAATGGTGGCTTCCAGTATACTGGGCCAAGAGAATTCTAATACTAAAAATAGGAATAAATTCTTAACCTGAAATTCTAAGCATGTTGCGATTAAAAGTGCCGAGCTTCTTCTACTTGTTTGGCTCTGTAAGAATCTAAGCGATTTTGGCCGCGTCCAATAAAGCAAGCCAGCCAACTGAGGCCAGTCACTGCTCCACATGGTAATTTCATGTTAGTAATTTGGAATGAATTTCCATCATCCCTTGTCAATTTTGGTTTGGCGACAAACCGGTTTCGGCGTTTTGCCATCTTCATTTTATTTATTTTTTTTCAAAAGGGACGACGGAATTACTCCTGCCCTGTCGGCAGCATCAGCAATGAAAAAGCAACCTTCCTCTTCCTCTGTTACCACCAGTGGGTTCCGCGTTGAATACCTTCAGGGTAGGAGCATTTGTATCCATGCGATATGACCGAAGTAGCTGTGTGAGATCATCGTTCCATCGCTAACGCTAAAAGGTCCGTAATTATTTCGAAAAATCTTTTTTTCGAAACCCCTAAGCGCCGCCTCATCAGATGTTTTCATGCTTCAGCGCCATATATCAGCACGAGCATGATGAGTGACTTATAGAGCATGGTTTTCGTACGTCGAAAGAGAACTTCACTCCTGAATTGCCTACTCTGTCCAAAGTAGCACTTGTTGGCAAAGGGTATTCTCCTTTGGACTACAAGGGTGACATTATTATTGGTGGTGTCTAAAAAACTAAATCTTCTTCATTTTCGAAAGTATAGCTGTCCACAGTTACGTGGCTTCCGAGGCGTAAATGCGGTGAATTTTTGCTTCGTTTACTTCTTTTTGACCTCGTTCACCTCCAGACCCATTCGCGTTGCTTTCATATACAAAGAGCAGATGATGTCATCTGCATACGTCAGCAATGGTACGCTCTTGAAAAAACGTGTACCTATGCAATTCACTTCTGAATCTATCACAATAATTTTCAGCATCTGAATAAGTTGCTCGATAGATAAATAGACTCAAAACTCGTTTGGTATCAAAAGACTCATAGAGATCCTGCCCAATTTTTAACAGCCATATAAATTTCGCGGGGATACCAAATTCCGGCATTGCGACTAAAAGGCCGCATCGGTCTATCGAAAATTGCTTTGAAATCGACAAATAGATGGTGTGGGTCGTTTCTATTTTCGCGAGTCTTTTACAATATTTAGCGTACGGTAAATGACTGCTCTATGATGGATTTTCCATGCCTAGATCCACGCTGATAAGGCCCAAGCTGTTCGTTGACGGTGGACTGTATCATTATACAATACGCTCGATAAGGCCTTATGCGCGTCATTTAACCTTCCTTCTGTGGCACGCCCCAATTTTCTACCCCAGACGTATAAAAACTAAAATCAAACTACTTTTACTTTCATGAGTAAAATGTCCTTTTTGGTAATGCCTTTTCTGAATATTTTCTTTTCTAAATTGATAAAGTTCATATTCAAATCGGTTTGGTGGTCATTTGTCGCTTTAAATAAACTAACGAAAGTGTTATGTCCGTGATGAAGTTCTCCAATTATGCAGGATTTCATAGCACGGTTAATCGCAAAATGAAATAAATTTTAAGAATCTTTTCCTCTTCACTTCCTGGCGACAACAATGATCCGGTTCTATAGTGAATCAATCCTAGAAGCTTTATAGTATAGTATGGGTGCGTATCATTGTTCTAAGATAAGATTTTTAGTAATAACTCAACTACAGCGCCACCTGGTGCACTAAATTGTGAAACTAAACCATCCAGAGACCCACTCAAACAGGAGGATTTCACTCACAGACACACCGACAGAAGAATTATGTATACATTCAAAGATAGCTAATATCCGGTACGCCCCTTTTCATATTAAGTTCTTATAGACTAGCTAACAAGGTATAGTATATAAATTCAGGGCAACTTTATAAGTAATTAATGCTTAAAATAAGAAAACAGTAGATTCTTAAAACAGAAACGGCTTAATGAAAAGTCAATACAGCAATTCTTTTCTATTGAATTAAACTCAATTAAAGATCTAGTGATAGGTCCATTCAAAGCAAGCATCAATAGAAAAGTATAATGCCGCCGAAGATTTTTTACAGGAACATAGAATTTTATCAATTCCAACAGTAAAGGACAATCAATGTTACCATTAACAATATCATAGATAAGTGTGACTGCCGAAATTATTCTTCTACATTGAAAAGTATGCAAATTCATGAGTTTATTTACACCTTGAAGTATAAGGAGGAAGAGGTAATTCAAACTTAAGATGTGATAAGCAGTACATATTTCAGAAAAAACAGAATGGATTCCATATAATAGACCCATATACATAATAATTATTTTAGGTCTCTGCAAAAACCCTAAATATATATGTATTTTGTATGTGTCCAAGGTTGCTAGATACTTCAAACTCGGGTATTTGGCAGTGTGGGGCGTTAATCAATTAACTTTTCAATCCACTTGGGAATTTATTAAAAAAGTAATTGCCCTTAAACTTTAATTGTACATTTCAATTAAATTAAATGTAATTGCAGTTAATTTAATTGCAATTACTTTTTTAATTATTCGTACATTTCTAAGTACATTATCAAAAAGGGAAAGCCGGTTGATTTGTCTTAGAACTAAAAAAAATAAAAATTTTATATTTGAAAAAATCCCTAAGAGAATCCCTAAACATATTGCATTCCTAATTTTCTACCTAATGACCTAAAATAACGCTAAATCTTGGCAGAAATATCCTAAACTGGCAAAACGGACACCTACTTTTTGTCCGCCTATGAAAGATGTCCGCTTATGGGAATTTCGAAAAAAAATTATATCAAAATCCAAATTTAACAAATTGAAATTTCGGCCTTCTAATTTAAAATAATGTTTATTCTTCAATAGACAGAAATAGAATGAATTAAACATACATTAAAATTTATGGCGTTTTCTTTTCTACCGATAAATCTCATTGC
>NW_016190102.1:0-1501 GCF_001687245.7 Rhagoletis zephyria
TTTTACTTGTTTGGCCGAGCTTCATCTACAATTCGTGTTCTGCTTCTTGTTGTTCTGACACAAATGGAGAGATCTACACCTTTACTCCATCTTCGAAGAACTTTTTTTTTATGGCAGAAGTACACTCGGAGTTTTACCATTGTCTGCCGCAGGGTGACCGCTATTTGAAAAAAAAAAATTTTTTGATGTTGCTGGGACCAAAAATTGAACCATGCATGGACCTGCCGAGTGGCAGTAGGCACATCTAAGCACTCGGCTCCGGCGGCAAGAGCACTGTTCAAATCCAAAAAAAAAATAGAAAAAAATGCAATTAACAATTAAAAAAAAAAATTAAAATAAGACCAAACGTGAATTTGTCCCAGATTTTTTATTTTTTTTTTTACCTGCAAAAACGTTTGAATCTACATATTTTGCTTTGCTCTTTTCTAAATAAATTCAATATTTACTGTTAACAGTTTTATTGTAATTTTTGGTCATGACTTCATACTAACTTACAAATTTTCAGTGTATTTCTTAATTTCAAAAGCAGGAACCAGCCTTTTCAAATTGCAACTTTTTGGAAAACTTGAAAACCGGTTTCGGAAAAAAGGCAAATAATCGAAAACCCTAATACATATACATATGTGCACATAAGGAAAACTAATTTATGTCTATGGAAATGTTTGCAGTACAGCTTTATTATCCCTATTTCGATTCGTATTTCACAGACGGAATTTGGTTTCATGAATTTAATTATTGCAGCACTCGTTGTGCTTCATTCTCAGTACTTCTTTATATGTCTTCTTATATGTATGTACATACATACATATATATATAGTATATTACTTCGATGGTCATATGTATATTAGCTGACAGACAGACAGCATTTGACTTTTAAATATGTACAAATATTTCTCCATACGTATGTATGTATGTATGTACATAGAAGTAGTGTATGTTAAGATTTAGTTGCCATTCTGCGAGAGTTCCTTTCGTCGATTCTTTTGTGCTTACACTTAAGTTTTCTTCGGTCAATGGTTTTTTGTTGATTTATCCTTTTCCTTGCGTTTTCTTTTTGTACACATATACTATGTATGTATGTATAACGAACGTAAACTTGGTCTCGCTCATACTGCCTGACGAATGCGTGCATTAAGTAATCCCACGGCTTCTACAAAAAATATGTTTAGCCCATTCACCAAAACAAAAACAATGGGTTCCCATTAATTTTCAAACGACCTCAATAAACATAGATACTTGGATGGTATAAGGCAAAGAATCTTGAGTTACGCCATTTTTTAAAAATATCTATAGATTAACTAAAATGATAGCCATAATGATTTCTTAAATATATTTTCTAACTGCCAAATTGTTTGCTAAAAATTACTCATCATTATTTTTGTGTCAGTCCTAACGACCAATGTTGTTGTTGTTGTTGTTGTCGTGCTGTCTTTTGTTCATTTGTGACACGCTTCCTACACACGCATCCCGACTATGTTCCACCTCAAAAAAAAAAAAAAAA
>NW_016190102.1:1513-3815 GCF_001687245.7 Rhagoletis zephyria
ATCAGCAGCGACGGCAGTGGCGGCAATGGAGGCCATTACACCTTTACCCCAGTTTATGGCTGAGCAAATTCCTGCCTCTGCTTTCTGGTGCGTTGACTTATTTTGGCTTTTGACGCATAACATTTTGTTGTGTCTTTTGGTTTGTCTGTTGCTCTGCCTCGTTGAGTAGGCAATAGTTAGAGTTGCTTCACTTTGTCAGCTATTGGTTGGTTGCTCTTTGCTGTCTTCTCTTATTTTCTGTAATTTCTTCGCTTTTGTATTTCTGACTTTGTTGATTCCCTTTCAGATATAATTCACAATTCTGTGTCAATGATAATTTGCTGTTGTAACATCACATCATTCATCATAATTTACATATGTATCTATCTTTATCTGTCTTTTGTGCTTTGATTCATTTTATTGTTAATGTAAAGTGAATATTTAATTAACGTACAAAGTGGTTGAATCACAAATAACTTTGAGGCAAGCGATACTTTAATTTCTTAGTCAGTAAGGAGGGCGGTATACAATTAAAGAATAATGATTTATATATATAGTATATAATTGATTCTTTTTTGGAATTTGGACCTCTTCTAACTCAGTAATAAGTGGATTTCATTAGTCTGACAATTCTCTTTAAACTTAATTGATATATCCTAACCTTATTGAAACCTTATTTAAAACTAATAAAAATAAATACCTTCACCTTTCAAATGAACTTCAAAAATAGAAGTTTTTAAGTTTTTTCCTTCTCTTAGCCTAAAAACAGTACTCAAAGAACGTTTTAAAAAGTTCTTAACACATATTTTTGTTGTTTTGAGCCAAGTCACCCATTTCCAAGAACGCAAAATACATTTTAATATTTTTTAAAAGTGTTCATAACAAGCTGTTTTTAGGTAAAAATTACACATCATCGCAAAATTTTATTAAAGATCAAAACTTTTTGTATAAACATTAGGGTGGTCCAAATAAAGTAAAGTTGGAATCTTAATTCTCTTACCCCCTAGGATTGTTCTATAACGAAAAATTTACCCTTATTTTATTTGAAATCAAAAAAAAAATTGGAGGTCGTTCAAAGTGCTCAAAATTTTTTGTTGTATTTTATATGGGAAAAAAAATTTGTTCGATCGGAAAATTCTACTTCTCTTAAGGAGACTTCTAATAATAATACGCAATTGTTTATTTCAGCATTTCGGACTTCACCTTTTTCCCCCCCCCACATGCATTTTTGAACCACCCTAATGGGCATGCATAGGGTAAAAGTTCGCTCGGCTCATAAGTGGTTTAAAGCTTGTTGGTTGTTCTTAAGAAAACTTTAAAAATGTTGTGAATGATAAATTTAAAAGCTCTTATTGATGTATAAATATTTTAGCTATCGATAGGTGTAAAATTTGCGTCAACCCAGCAGAAAATATGTCAGGCTTCTTGTGTAGCCCAGCAGAAAATCTGTAATTGTTTATTCTGTACACAAATGAACTTCAGGACCATTTCGGGCCTAGTTCACGACTAATTTAGCCCCACTAGGACTAGGACTAGTTCGAAATTATTTCGGAACCGTTTCGAGACCCGTTCGGGAATATTTCAGGACCATTTCGGAACTTGTTCGGGATCATTTCGGGACCTGTTCGGGACCATTTTGGTACTAATTCACGACTATTTGAGGATAATTTGGGACTAGTTATGGACCATTTCGATAGTTCCCGACTATTTCAGGCCTATTTCAAGACTAGTTCAGGACTATTTAAGGAACTGGTTTGCGATCATTTTGGAACTAGTAAGAGACCTTTTCGGGTCCGTTTATAGACTTGTTCGAGATTCATTCGGGGCAAATTTGGGACTAGTAGCTCAAAATTTCAAACATTTTTAAAACAATTTGTTGAATACTTTTGAGTATGCAGTTTTATACTCCATTCTCAAAAATTAACGGTAGATTATACCCACTTAAAACTTGCACTTTATTATAACGAAATTGAGTAAGTTACAAAACTGCATACTCAAAAAAATTCTTTTCTTTAAATTTTTTTAAAAGTTAAAAATTTTGCTGAAAATTTGTCGAATTTTCCTAAATTTTGTAAAATCTGTGAATCATTCATTTATATGCGATTTGATGCAGAACGAACTATATTTCTATTAAAAATGAACGAAAAAAAAATTCATTACGAAAAACATTGCAAATATTAAAAAAAAACACTGTACCGAAACATGTTCTGGTGAGTGTATCACTGGAAAGATAGAAAATCTATACAACACATAACAAACATATAACTAAATGGACACAGAAATAAAATATAATATCATTAAATTATTTTTCATATTTGTATAA
>NW_016190103.1:0-3815 GCF_001687245.7 Rhagoletis zephyria
GCCATCGTCCTCAACGACGAGCTCTTCGCCGTCGGCGGCTTCAACGGTATGTCTGTCAACTTGTGAGCTTATCTAACCTTTTTTANCCTTCCACCCCACAGAGCAGCAGTGGCGAGAGGAGGCCTCACTGGGCGGCCCGCACGGCCGAAGCACCTTCAGGGCCATCGTCCTCAACGACGAGCTCTTCGCCGTCGGCGGCTTCAACGGTATGTCTGTCAACTTGTGAGCTTATCTAACCTTTTTTAACCAGGTGAGATGCCCGTGAAGACTGTGGAAAAGTACGTGAATGGATCTTGGCAGCCAGTCACCTCGCTCCTGCACGACCGCAGTGGCCACTCTCTCATCAGTCTGCCACGCTCCCTGGCACTGCCTTTTACTGCTTAGCACTCTCTCCTCATTCCTACCATTATTACAAACACTCTTCACATTAGGGTGCTGATTGGTTTTACCTGCAGAATACCTCATTTGCGTAGAGAGAATGTTTTCGCGCTTCTGTGGACCTGTTTGACCACTACTGCACTGCACACAAAGAGGGAATATTCCCAAAGGACACTCAAAGGCTGCAGAGACTCTCTCGCAGTGTGGCTACACGTGCTCGCAGTTAATCTCTTTCTTTTCCTCTCACGAACAGCAGCAGCATTTGATTGACTTCCCTTTCCAGAGTCTACTTTTTTTCTGACCATGCCGCCTCGTCGACCCTTAACCGATTTGGATCTGATCGCCGTCATCAAGCTGCTAACGCCCAACAGCCAACTGAATGCTGCACAAATGAGCCCTCGATGCAGAACTCTCGTCCGAGCAGCTAACCGTCGTGTGAAGTCGCTGGTCATTGAAAGTTATAGCGATTATTTTTGGAAAGGATTTCTTTTCATGTATCTTCCAACCAGGACAGACATGAAGGTAATGACGGATGCGGGCATACCTCTTCCTGACTACATTACGACCAGCAGGTGGAAGTGTCTGGTGCTGGACTGTGACGATGCGCCTGACACCTCCACCATTGAACTCATTGTCAACACCTTCTCCGCAGTCACTGATTTGAAGTTCACTACCGACAACCAGAAGGTATTTGCAGTCGCTGAAAGGCTGTTGCAGCATCCCCAGTGGACCAGTCAGCTAAGCAGTTTGTTGGTTTACCACGCCAACACCAAAAGTCTCCCAAATGAGCTGGTTCGCGTTCTCATCGCCGCCATCAACCGTTTACCTGCTCTTCAGCATCTGGCCGTCAAGTGGCACAGCGATGAACCTTCCGAGCTGACCATACTCAGTCAACTAAAGGTCATTGTGTTCAATTGCTCCCATTTCAATGTACCTTCTTTTCAAAACTCCCTAAAGCATCAAGCCGCTAAAAATGTCACCCTTCAAGTGCACTTCATTTCACATAGTAGAGAAGAAGCTCTACTCAACCTAAGTGAGTCTGTACGCAGTCGTATTGTCAGATGGGGAATAGGTTCACTCGATTACGATCGGGACGATATTCCACTTCTCTGTCAGCAGCTTCCTTCACTCACAACACTGTCTGTCAGATGCATTGAAACACCTCAGCTTCCCCGACTGTTCACTGCCCTCACTCAACTTCAGCAGCTGGTCTACTTAAAGTTAAATGTAGATTTTGGGAAATGTTTACTTGCAGAAAACCGTCAGTCTATGTCACAGTTAAACTCTGTACAAACACTTTATTTAGGTTTGTACAGTTCATCTCACTCCCAAGTGCAGTGGCTGAATTTGCAGTGGACCTTGCCCAACTGCCAGGTTATCCGTCTTGTGCATTACGATTGTTTAAATTGCAAAACCATTTTCTATAACACTGATAATATCAAAAGTTTTATCTCAAACAAAGCCAGCACTTTCAACTGTTTGCGCAGGTCGTTTTCCGGTGTTCCCCCGGAGAGAATCACTTTGGGCTCTAGTGAACCGTATTTTACCCTTGCGCAGGTAATGTCAGAGATGGCGTTTTGAAAAGCGGACATCTCATTCACTTGATAACCTTCACACAGCAGTAATATTTATTATCTCTCTCTTTTTCTTCCTGACATGTCATTGATTTCTTGTGCCATTTTTTGTCAATTACTACTGAATAAACTGATTAGTTTACACCAATAAATAAACTATATTGTGTCGGTTAATTACTGAGTGTGTTCAACAAATGTTATTGTAGACACTGTTAACTTTTTTGGTTTTTCACTTACTTGACAGTTAAACTGGCCTAGGGCCGCTTACAATGCCTGAGAAGGGAGGGGGAAGAATATAGTCCCAATAGACACTCAATGTCTGCAGTGACTTTCGCGCAGTGTGACCACACGTGCTCGCAGTCATTCTCTTTCTTCTCCTCTTACAAGCAACAACAATAACAGCAGCACATGATTGACTTCCCTCCCCAACGGTCATCTTTTTTTCTTTGTGGTCCTCAATCGTCAGACTCCACCGTCGAAATGCCGCCTCGTCGACCCTTAACTGATTTGGACCTGATTACCGTCATCAAGCAGTTAACGCCCAACAGCCAGCTGAATGCGGCCAGAATGAGTCCTCGATGCAAAACTCTGGTCCGAGCAGCTAACCGTCGTGTGAAGTCGCTGGCCATCACAGACAATGACAATTATGAAGAAACTCAGATAAGAGTTGAATGTACATCCATCGCATTCAGGCCAAGCATGGAGAAGTTGAGAAAAGTGGACCAGTTCTTCTCTGACTTTCCAATGATCAGCACTCCTCTCAGCAAGTGGAACTGTCTAGTGGTGGTGGTGGGCGATGAAGTTGAGATTGACTTACCAACCATCGAGCTGTTTGTCAACAGCTTCTCTGCGGTCACTGCTCTAAAGCTTGTTGCAATCAAAAACAACGCATTTCTGAAATTCTGCGTGAAGCTGTTGCAGCAACCCGACTGGACCAATCAACTGTCCCACCTTATGGTTGGCAATTACGACAATCTGCTGATTCCTACTGAGCTGGGCTGCCCACTCATCACCGCCATCAACGGACTTTCAGTTCTCCAGTGTCTGTCCATTCATTGGCCCGGTGGAGAGTTGCCTGATTTGACCATACTTAACCAGCTGAAAGCCATTGAGATCGATTTATTGAATTTTTCAGAGCTTAGTGGACCCTTTTTTCTGAGTTCACTTGAACGCTTTGCATCGGGAAATGTCGGTTTGCAAGTGTACTTTCACTCTCCAAGATCCATTCAAATTGAACAGGCTCTGTTTGACCTCAGTCCGCCACTTCGCCGCTGTATTGTCAACTATGGAATGAACTGGGAAGCATTTGCTACCCTGATAACGTGCTTTTCCTTCTCTGTCAGCAGTTTTCTTCACTCACCTCATTGCCCGTCAGGTGCACTGACCCAGCTCAGCTTCGACCGCTGTTCACCAACTTCAACAACTGGTCCACTTGAATTTGAAGATACAGTTGACTGGAAATCAAACCGAAGAGGAGTTGCGTCCGCTGGTACAGCTGACTTCGGTGCGAGCACTCGATCTGAGCCTGGGCATCACATCTCACTCGCAGGTTCACTGGCTCAATCTGCAGCACACACTGCCCCACTGTCAGGCTATCCACGTAAAGAATTTCTACTGTGGTAGGTGTGTTACCTGTCTCTATAATTACCTTCGAGGGGATTATGACGCAAACCCGATTCGACGCTTCAAAGCTTTTGAATGTCTGCGCGGGGTTCTTTCCAAACTTCACACTGGTGTTCATCGGGAACAGATCACTTTGGGATACTGTGAGCCATACCTTTCTCTGGAGCAGATCATTGGGTGATAAGCAGTAGCCACGCCGATCATTTTCAGAAAAAAGTGCCGTCCCATCTCCAAATTTGG
>NW_016190104.1:0-3815 GCF_001687245.7 Rhagoletis zephyria
CGCTTATTACGCCAACAGCCAACAGCCAACAGAGCCAAGCACCTGCGAAAGGAGCCACTCCACTCCACTATCCACCACCGACTGCGAAGTGTTGTTGCACTCCGCTGGATTTTTTAACAGGAATTTTAATTTACTGTTTTTCAACATTTTTATTTTATTTTATTTTATTTTTATTTTAAGCTTCTTAATTTTTCAATTCTCTGGGGCGTCTGCCAAATCGACATTTATTCATTAGGTGTATGTGAGCAGATAAGTGTTTGTGCGAGTATACATACATACATACATATGTTTGCGGTGTATGTATGTACGTTTGTAGCTTGGTGCAGTAATTTATTTTCTATCTGCAATTTTTCATATTACCACTTTGTTATTTCTTATTTTTTTGCTTTGTTTTGCTGTTTTAGACCTCACAGCGTGTACACAGCGTTATTGAGGTGATTAACATCTGCTATGCGAAAGTTTTTCATGCTCTGCAGCTCTTCACCTCAATCGAGCGCACCTGCATGCCCGCAATTTGTGGCCCAAGTAGCACTTTCAAATCCATATATACCTGCGTACATATGTACCTAATTGCACCGGCAACTGCTAACTAGTAACTCGTTGTTTTAGGAGTATTTGGGTGCATGGTGTTGTAACAAGCGCAATTAATTATGGCATTAATAATATTTATAAACTTCTTTATGTGGCTGCCAACTATTTTGCTTCCTTCTGATTAATAATTTGTATGTTGCATACTCCATGGCGCCGCTAAAAACTATAGTAAATATGAGAAATAAGTTTTGGCTACGTATAAAAGGATTAAATGCCAGGCTTTAATCGGCGCTTCTACGAGAGAGAAATTTAATTTTACTTAATGCTCCGTTTAGAGTATGCCAATAGCTTGGCAGTCCAGTGAGCAAGTCCTGTTACTGGCATATTGTAAACAGGCACTGCAGTGCTTACATGTCAGTACAACTGGCATAGAGTAGATGGCCGATCCACTGGCTAGCCAGAGCTTTCAGAGCCTGATACAGTGAACTGATATACATATGGATATAGTTTGAAAATTAGGTAAATGCATTTCCAAAAAAATATGTGTATACATATCGTCCCCTCAGTAAAATATTGTCGTAAGCGTCATACGTACATACGTAACATACCACAATCTTTTACCCAGGCGACGATATGTATGTATGCAGGTGAGAGTTGTCTTTAAATGCAGGAACCAAATTTTTACATCAGATTTCCCGAGCCTCAACCCCTATGTCGATGCTACTATAGTCGAAAATATCACATATAAATTTTGGTCCCGATTGGAGACGATCCAGGCGTGTCGCACCGTGGGAAAAATTCAGATTCCTCTATGGATACTCAAAAAATTTAAATGAATTCTTTCTTCATCGAATACCCAAAATCGAGAGATATCACATATATCACATGGTCCCAATTCAGGTCGGTTAAGGCGTATCGCACAGAGCTCAAAGTTCAGATTACAAAAGACGTCCTAACCGACTCTAATCGGGACCAAAATTTATATGTGATATCTTCGAAACCGGTATTACCGGCTGAAGGTGTGAGACTGAAAAAAATCTTTCATTTGATTTTAAGGACCGACCCAATGCATATATGTAGATTTAATTAAAAAATTAACAATTGTAGCAAATTACATGATTTAAGATTTTCTTATATTTGAATTCCTTATCAACTTCATCCACAACTCCTTGTGATGCTAAACTATTTTAAAATATGTATTTTTACAGTTTTTACTGCGTTTATCTCAAATTCCTGACCACTGTATTTTTCATTTCACTGGCTTCTGAACGACTGAAATAATATAGACAGACGTCATTCGACATTGAGCTCTGGTCAGGCTCCCTATATTGACATGCTAGTGACTAATTCTAAACGAAGCATTATTTTATTTCCTGCAAGCCATTTTACTAGAATAAAGAGCTTTTATTTCGTTTTTATTTGCAGCGTAAAGTCGGCTACAAAAAGTGATTTCGTAGCTGCATTTAGAGTTAAACAGCGCATTAACATTAGCCTACTTTCAAGGTGGCACACTTTCTCAAAAGCAAATAGACTGGAGTTTGCTGTTGCGTTTCAGTTGGTTTTAATTGAAGTCATAAAGCTGTTTTTTAAGAGAAAATATTCAGATTTATGGGCCGTAGCTGAAACAAAACTATGCTTAGTTGATTTCAGCTATAAAAACTAAATCTAGAGAATATGGTTTTGAAATTTCCCTAAATTTTTACTTGTTTAGGGGCGCTTCAAGAAATATACCTACGTGTACCTACTAATCCGAGTGGATATTTGAATAACAAATGAAGCGCAGGTCAAGAACGCTCGGATTATATCTTCCATTCATCTTACCGTGATCAGGTTAGGTTAGCTTATGTTAGATTGTAGCGGCTTCCAGTAAGCATACCAGCACACCTAACTCGTATTTTTTTGACAGCTGTAATACCACGCGGATCGTGTAAACAATCCCTATTTTTGCGCTATTTCTACTTTAGCTTTGTTTGTTGAACCCTCGGAAAATTCTGAATCCATGAATTTCCTTCTTCTTCTACTAAGAATATGGAACATTCCCAGAGCAGTTTCTGTCTCTTTTTCATTTCTGCAGGCCTGTTAGCAGCCAGTGCCTCTAGATTTGTCCCTTCGGATAGATCACTTACAATAAGCTTGCAGGTAGCGAGTGGCAAAACTGTTAAGCCATCTCGTTTTGTTATATATGACAATCCACTTCCGTGTCAAGGATTTATGTGCCACTGGACTGTTTGTGTAGATTTGGTTAGGTGTGGATGCTCCTCTTCGTAAGTGTTAAACTCTCTCCTGTATTGTGCTGAGGAGACTCTTTCTGCTACCCTTATATCTAAATGGTTTTGACCCATCAACGTAATGGCAGCTAAGTGACCCATTTTCTTCCAGAGCCTGGAGTTCTTTTTTTTTATACCTAATTTTCACGCGGTTTTGCATTTTGTTGATACGCGATTTTGTACTTTGAACGACGATATGTATTTGTACAATCAAAATTATCCACCTTCTATCTTCAATTAGAGGGTTTGACTATTTAGGGCTAACTATGCATTTTGTATCAAACTTAAGTGAAAGAAACTTTTAATTTTATTCTCAAAACGCTGTTTAAATTGGCCTCGCTGGAAAAGATTTTGTATGAATGAAGTTTTGCCGTGATTGAATTGTTGGTAACCTGCTTTAATAGAGGCGCCGTTTCCCGAAAGGATCAGCTACAGTTGCTGTGTTGGCGGTTGTTATTGTTTACATATATGTATAAAAATAGGAACAAATGTCCATCATAGAAAGACCAAAAGCTACCAATTTTACTACGAATTCCAAAACGCTAACCAAAATTTACATTTAAAGGAAATTACTAATTATTTCACGCCTCTTTTGCACAAAACACAAATTTTTCACCCTCCTCCCTTTATTTACTTTTATTATTTTAATTTCTATAATTTTGAAAAGCAAATTCCCTAACAAATCTTCAGTTCAAAAGTGTTAAGCCGTTCAGGAAATAACATCAACACAAACACATGCACACACGCACACACACTTTAACAAAAAAAGTATTTCAATAGTAACTGAAACATAATTAGAAAAGTCAATGATGAAGGCTAGCCCCTCACCCGTGTACACACCGAAGTCAAGCGAAGGCAGCGAATAAATTTCAAAATTAACCCCAAAAATAAGAAATTTCAACTTCAACTTATCAACAGCCGGAAATCTTTGCAAGTTTGTGCCTTTCTCGAGAAAGAAAAAGTAAGTAAGTATAAGACGCTTCGCAGGCGCGTCTTCCGCCATGAAAAAAAAAAAAA
>NW_016190105.1:0-3481 GCF_001687245.7 Rhagoletis zephyria
TAATTGACTTGCTGTATATAATTTTTTCTTTTCTATATTTTTAAGCCTAATAACCAAAAAATATATAAATATATTTTTTTTAATGGCGTTTTAAATTATCTTTAAATTAGCATCAATACGTTTGTGTTCGCTCAAATAGTATCCGAGATATTATAAATATAAAAAATATGAAAGTTAAATTTTAACCTCTTTTATTGGCTTTAGTCTTTATTTGCGCAAAATAATCTTGGAATGGTTGAAATCAGCATGAAAATTTTTATTTCGCAACATTTTTTATTTCCTTATGGCTAAACGGTTGAATTCTACACCACGGCTAGTTCGGACTTTTTCTATCTAAATCCTGTAGTACGGGAACAGGCTAAATGTGAATAAGATAAGTAAACAAACAAATGACAAATTAAACTTTGAGTTTATTAAACACCCCAATGAGAACACTTGACAGTTTTTCATAAACTCAAAACGTTAAACTCGAGTTAAAGTTTCAACGTGAACATAGTATAAGGCCGCTTATTACTATATTCAGTGAAAATCCACGGCTATTGCTGTGTGCCAATCGGTAACTTTTTGCTCCGTGGTGAGACGGGGCGGAACAATTTTCTATGGTGTAAGAATAAATTGACAATTCTGGTTCTTTACTTTATCGAAGTTAATGGTTATAAGCTTCACTTTTCTCTTGCGGAATATGCTTCGGTCTTCCAGGTGGAGGGAAAGGATTTTACATGTCTGCAGCGCTCTCTAACTACTTCCAAACTAGTTCGGGGCAATGCAAATTTCGACTAAATTACGTTGGTAAACATAACGAGCTTGCTTTACTCTGGCTGCCAGGTCACTCGGGAGTATATGGCAATGAGACATCTGACCACTTGGTCACAGTAGGTTTAGACCAGGCATTCCTCGATCCGCAACCAGCTATAGCAGTCCCTAGTTCGGCCATCGAAGCCACCATCTCAAACTGGGTGAATACTTCAGCAAAGACTCGAGGGGATGCAAGTGGGCAAAACTCATGTTCCCTTAAATTTCATAAGGTCTATCTAGTTTCTTGCTCTCACTGAGCTGACGGGGCTACAGACAACTTGTTGGACTGCTGAGTAGTCACTTCACGTGGCACAAACACCTGACTATAATAGGCGTAAATGAGAACTCCATTTGCCCATCCTACCTTGAAGAGGATGAGACGGTGGAACACTTTTTATGCTTCTTGCCTGATTGGTTGTTTGTCATCGATTTTTCTAGATTCGGTTTTTTCTCTATTATCAGTTTCTTAATTTAAAGTTTGGCATAAAAAGCATTGAGGGTTTGTTGTGTTAAGTTTTGTGATTTAAAAATGTGAGTGCTAAATATTCTTCTAATCACTTTAAAACTCGGAGCGATAAAAATAAAAACTATGCTACCAGCAAAAATAAACTATTTTAAAAATACGCCAAATGCAAATTCATTAGTGAGCCGAACATGCGAGGAGTTTATGGTGAAGAGAATGTAAGTAACGTTATCGCTCGGCGTGCTCTTAAAAAAATATAACTCCTCAGAGCGAGAAAGTACTTTAATGGCTTTACGAGCTCTGTGTTTAAAACTTGCAAGTGTGGAATCATATTGCTTTAATAAATAGAACATAAAAAAATATTTTACTTTTATTTTTGCTACTTCGAATTTAGTTTTGGAACTCACACGCGATTAAAATTTACATCGTTAGAACTAATCTTCATATTTTTTGACAAGTTTTGGGAATATATTAGAAATGGAGCAGCAAGATGCCACCGAATCCAGTAAATATTTTAAATGGGTCTACAAGAAAACAAAGTTTGGGAACCTTTGGTTTACAACCATAAAAAAAATATAATTTGAGCAATTTTGCAAAACACGAAGTTTTACAAGAGTTATTGTTTTTAACCTTTTTTATGAATTCAATAATTATTTATATTTACCACTGATTCATAGCATATATCTTGCTGATGTTTTCCACGATAATAGTTAATTAAACACGCAGTTTTTATTTTTATTTTTTAATTGTATAAACAAATGGAAATATTTATTACTTCTCGATCAGCTTTTTTAATCGCAATCATTGAATATCAATCCTTATTCGATAATACATTATTTAAAAGAAAAATAACAGGGAAACTTGCACGGAGTGCGACGCAATGGATTATATTTCGTTCAGGTATGCAGCATAACTGCTACAAGTAGCAAACTATTTTGGGGGTGTTAAAAAGTGCTTAGTTTATTATAAAATCTGATCGAGAAGTAACAAGTATTTCCATTTGTTTATAAAAATTAAAAAAATATATATTTTATACAAAATAATGATTATTTGAGAAATTGAAACAATCGGCCTAAAGCGTGTCCAACAAACTATTATCGTGGAAAAAATCAGCAAGATACATGCTATGAATCAGTGGATAATAAATAATTACTGAATTCATCAAAAAAACGGTAATAACAATAACTCTTGTAAAACTTCGAATTTGCTCAAATAATATTTTCTTTTTATGGTTCTAAACCGAATAAAGTGATTTGCGCGAACAAATTTTCACCGTCCAATTTTGGGTGACCCACTTGAGAGGTTTTCACTCATATACAAAAATTGTAGGTAATTGTTGTTATACCCAAAATTACGGTGATACCAAAAGACAGAGAGCTGAATTTATGCTGTAGGAGCTTCAAAGTTTAGGGCACAGTTATTTGCCTAAACAATGTTGTAAAAAATATTAATTTTTGCACGACATGTACATCTGCAATTTTCATTTCGTGTTGGCAATAAGCATAAAAACCACAACCAATGTGCAACCTTGTGCCAAACTCGGTGCACCACCTCAGAGAAAACTAAGCAGCCGCGATCAGTGTTGCCAGGTCTTCGGCATGAGAAAACGTTGGTCTTAAAAAACGTCATTTCCTACCCAAAAACGTATTTTTCAAATGTATGCACACAGAATTGTTCTTATTAAACTTTTATTGTATACAAAGGTACACAAGTATATATGTAAGGTATATTAAAATGTCATTTCGGCAGAGCGCACTTAAAATTCATTGTAAACTGGTTTGAGATCGTTAATATAAAAAAAAATTGTATACATATATACTCTTGTGATCTCCTGATTACGTCATCAATATTTTCATCGATTGTGGCAAGGCGAATTTATATAAGGTGGTGTTACTAGCTCAGCTGATTTTGTGTATGTGTTTCGCCGCACGGCTTCTGATATCAAACTGAAAAATTTTCTTTGAATTTCTACACACACTCTTACAGATTTTGACAGTTTATGCCGCCAAAGCAAAAACAAAATACATGTAAATTTTTGTTTTTGTACTCCTGCTATCACCTTATATTAATTCGCCTTGGATTGTGGCTGTTTTTCTTTTGTATATTTAATGTTTATTACTTTTCCATAAAGGCCTAGCTCATTATATAACAAACAAGATATAAATCCACATTTCAAACTTTGTGCAAAAATTATAAAAAAATCTGCAAAGTTTCAGCTACATT
>NW_016190105.1:3619-3815 GCF_001687245.7 Rhagoletis zephyria
GATTGTGGCTGTTTTTCTTTTGTTTATTTAATGTTTATTATTTTTCCATAAAGGCCTAGCTCATTATATAACAAACAAGATATAAATCCACATTTCAAACTTTGTGCAAAAATTATAAAAAAATCTGCAAAGTTTCAGCTACATTATCATCTTTTTATTCAGATTTTTAAGAATTTTTTTGAGTATGCAGTTTGAT
>NW_016190106.1:0-3815 GCF_001687245.7 Rhagoletis zephyria
TCGCGGCTGAAATTCGAGCCTTATCGGCTAAAAAACAGCTTTCAGCAAATCACAAGTTGGCATCACTTGCGTCATTTGTTGACACGTATGGCCTATTACGAGTTGGTGGTCGAATTGACAACGCTGACATTAGTTATGAACAAAAGCACCCATTAATCTTACACAAGGACAGGCACTTAACTGAGCTCATTGTGAGGGAATATCATATACGATATTTGCACGCTGTAAGCCGTCAACTTCAATATTTATTAGGATTGAAATATTGGATACCCGGCATAACTCATCTAGTCAAACGCTGTGTATACAAATGCGTTCGGTGCATGCGATTTCGTGGCAAGCCCTTCCAACAACAAATGGGTGATCTTCCCCGCCATCGACTTGAAACTGGCTCCGCCTTTCTCAACACCGGCGTGGATTTTGCCGGCCCTATACAAGTGCGGTCATGGAAAGGTCGTGGAAGTAAGCGCTATAAATCTTGGATTGCATTATTTGTGTGTTTAGTCACAAAGGCTATTCACTTGGAATTGGTTACAGAACTTTCCACAGCGGCCTTTATTGCTTCTCTCCGAAGATTCGTGGCGAGACGGGGCAGACCATGCCATATTTATTCTGACAATGGAGCCAATTTGTTGGATGCAATCAACAGCTACGCGAACTAATTCAATTTGTGAACAGAAAGAATTGGCAGACCAAACAATCCAATGGCATTTCTCACCACCCTCTGTCCCGCATTTTGTTGGAATGTGGGAGGCCGGAGTTAAATCAACGAAGTTCCTCTTGAATCGAGTATTGGCCGCCGCCTCCGCAACGTATGAAGAAATGACCACAATATTGTGTCAAATTGAAGGTTGCTTGAACTCAAGACCAATATGTTTAAAATTCGAAGGTGATGAGGACCCATTAACCCCTGCCCATTTTCTAATTTTCCGGCCATTGTCATCTATTCCCGATGAGCCCCATACGATAACAAGGGTAAATTATTTGAAACGTTGGCATTATTTACAATACCTAGTTCAAAAATTCTGGAATAGATGGTCAATAGAATATATCGGTCAATTACAACAACGGCCAAAATGGTCACAAAAACTACAAAATTTGCAGTGCAACGACATCGTAATAATAAAGGATGATNCTCATCTAGTTAAACGCTGTTTATACAAATGCGTTCGGTGCATGCGATTTCGTGGCAAGCCCTTCCAACAACAAATGGGTGATCTTCCCCGCCATCGACTTGAAACTGGCTCCGCCTTTCTCAACACCGGCGTGGATTTTGCCGGCCCTATACAAGTGCGGTCATGGAAAGGTCGTGGAAGTAAGCGCTATAAATCTTGGATTGCATTATTTGTGTGTTTAGTCACAAAGGCTATTCACTTGGAATTGGTTACAGAACTTTCCACAGCGGCCTTTATTGCTTCTCTCCGAAGATTCGTNCACAAAATTTGCAGTGCAAGGACATCGTAATAATAAAGGATGATCAACTTCCACCAGCACTATGGTCCATCGGACTCAACGACATCAACGACTCATACCCATCCAGGCAAGGACGGGCTGGTACGAGTAGTCTCTGTTAAGACAGCTAAGGGAATATATAAACGACCTATCGTCAAGTTATGTCCATTATTTTTAGATGTTTGAAAGCGTAAGCTTTCAAAGGGGCACGAGATGTTTACACTTTGAGTTCCATTTCTTAACTTATGTATTGAATACGTAAAATTACAACAAAGTAACCCTAATATAACTAATAACTAATGCAACCATGTACATTTACGCAAAGCGAACAAACTGGCGTTGGCTGTCAAAAAAATTGCGTTTTTNTCAACGAAGTAACCCTAATATAACTAATAACTAATGCAACCATGTACATTTACGCAAAGCGAAAAAACTAGCGTTGGCTGTCAAAAAAATTGCGTTTTTGGAGATACACACACGAAACAGTCCACGAATAAATGAAACATTTTGTACTTAAACAAAAAATTACAGTGAGTTATTAAACATAAACCAAGGTATAGGTTTACGACATCGATTGCCATACTCATAAATTTGGTCCTACGAACCGGATAGCCGGATTGGCTTCGTTCGACAATTCAGCGTGAATTATGTGTACATCCACTAGATTTGGGCAACGCAGCATCTTCGAAGGGAGTGCAATAAATATTGTATATTGCCAATAGACAGTATCCATGTACGCGGAGCACCCACATTGGAGTGTGCAAATTTGCAGAAGGAACATCACTTGAAAACGTGCAACTTCATCACATAACCTCACCGAGCACGTGCAAATTGCAATTAACCATAGCATTGTAACTTATAGCAACAGGTACGAGCGCCATCGGTATACACAATTATATTGATATGTATACTTGAATAAATTCATTGTAAATAGTAAATGTCTATGCTAAAGGACAGAGCTCAAACTGTTTACTAAGGTCTAAGACCACACGTATATAAGCAAATTCCATTGAATATTAAAGATTTTTCAAACTCAAGGTAGATGAACGACTTCAAATTATTCAACATATGTTTAAGTGTATGTGTATACCAACGAAATTGAAAACCTAATTACTGTATGCAAATATACTAAATATTTAATTTAGGTTCTCTAAACACTTCTGTACGATTGAATTACTAAATGATATACATATATGTAAATATCCACCCAAACTAATTTTAGTATCCCTAATATTTGAATTAAAACTCCTGAATTTATAAATCTCTATACACAAATAATCTTTAAATAGAAAATTGTTGGCTGTAGAAATGGGAAATCTTAAACAAAAACGTCAGGTCATAAAGGGCTCCATAACTCGTATTTACACATTCTGTCTGAATCAAAACGCATCTTTAGACGAAGTTAAGGTGCGTATCAGTAAACTTGATGAACTATTTTCACAGTATGAAGAGATACAAAATAGCATTGATGATCTCGCCGGCCCGTCTCAGGATGAAGAAGTGTATCGAAGCGAGATGGAAGATAAATATTTCGCAACTAAATCTATAGGTGCAATCCCGTATTCCTCAGACTCGGACTAGTAAAACTGTCAAAAAATAAAAATTCACTCAGAGCGAGAGAGTAACATTGAAAAGTAACTTCTGTCAACTTCAACATAACCCCCAAATTTTGGTTGTAAATTTTTGCTTATTTTGTATGTAAACACACTCAGCTCACACATGTAAGTAACTAAAACACTTTCAAATTCATTAGAACCCACTTAAACAAGTAATTAAATACTCTCCAACATGAATTAGCAGAGTGCACTTTTCTTTTGTTTACAATTTGGTTGCCAAACACACTACAGCTGATCATTTGACACATTTACCAGAATTTACCAGCAAAAAATTCTCGGACTAAAACTGGTAACTTCTGACAGAGAGAGAAGCGTAATTACTCTCTTTTTTGTCCTCTCAGTAGTCAGAGAACCGAGTACGGGATCGATTTCCAGTAAAATCTGACTGATTCTGACTATTTCTGACTAGTCCGGACTCGTACGGGATCGCAACTTATATTTGCCAATCGAGTACGAGAGGATGAAAGTAATCATATGATGAGTGAGCATCCACAAGGTGGAGACATGACTAGGGCCATGCAGTCACCTATGGACCAGCAAACCACTATGAGTGCGCTAATCGACAGAATGTCGAATAGCACTGGGATGAATGCAGCGTCGTCACCCTTTAATCAACCAAATGATCGTAATACACCAGACAAAAACGAAATTCGGCTTCCGCATATTCAAATTCCCGAATTCGATGGGACGTTTACCGAATTGATTCGTTTTCGTGACCTATTCGAAGCCATGATCCACACAAGAGCTAAT
>NW_016190108.1:0-3814 GCF_001687245.7 Rhagoletis zephyria
AACGAGACAATGTGCAGATATATATGTATGTACATATAACATTAAGGTGGCTCACCAAAAAAGTTGTAGTATTTCCACTAGAATTACAAAACTTATTACATCGAGCGACAAAAACAAAAAAATTTCAAAACAAACGCACGAATCGATATACTCACGAAACTATGGGCCAAATATAGTAAAACTGCGCATTTAATTTTTAGCTCTGACGTCTGGATTTTTTTTCAAAGGACTTTGAAATTTGAAAGTTATGATTAATTAAAAAAATTATTTAAAAAAAAACAGTGCACTATAGAATAACAATATGGGTACCAAATGGGATAGAAAATTCTGTAGAATTTAAAAATAATAAAGTTTTTTGGTTTACAGGGACTAATAGGTATTTAAATGCGCTTTTGCTAAATTTTATCTTATTAAGTTAATAAAGTTTGCAGCACGAAATTCGATGATTAGATCGTGCGTATACATATATATTAGCCCTCAAACAATAATAAAAAAAATATTGCAAATTTTCGAGGATATTTAAGCACAAAATTTTTAAAGGACGTTCTCCATACCCATTCGTGCTCATGCACCAAAAAATTTATTATTTTATAATTCTACACAATTCTATTTAAGCACAAAATTTTTAAGGGACGTTCTCCATACCCATTCGTGCTTATGCACCAAAAAATTTATTATTTTATAATTCTACAGAATTTTTTCTTTTATATGATACCCTTATTTTTATCCTATATTGCACCAAATTTTTTGAATAATTTTTTGAAATACATAATCATATTTTTTAAATTTCAAAGTACTTAAAAAAATTCCTGACACCAGAGGGAAAAACTAAGTACGCAGTTTTACTATAATTTACCCATAGTTTGGCGAATATATTATTTTTTTTTTTGTGTAAAATTTCCAGTCACACTGTTTTTAATAGTATTGGTACATTTTTATGCAGACCTTCTATGCTTAAATTCTTCTATCATCTGAGGTAATTTTGTGGAAAATCTAATTTTGCTTTTAACAAAATCTCTATTTTTGGAGGTATTTTCAAATCGGCTCATCTCACATAAATCTTAATATATTTGTGAAACATTTTGCAAGAAGTCTTAGAATAACTATAACAGATTTTACATTATGTGGATGGAAAACCAGTACCGACAGTTTTGTTTTATGAATAGTGATGCATCCTAATGTACATATGTACTTTTTTTTAGAGTATGTCGTGTTATCGGACTGTGCGTGCGTGAGCATATCAACTTGAAGTGTGATTGTTGAAGGAAGTTACTTTATTATTTTTTTGTTTATTTATGTTGAATTTTTTTATTATTTTTTTTAAAGCAACTAGATACGTTTAGCAAAACGAACTGTGTATGCATGTCTGTAATTGTGATAACAAAAACGTTGCAATAATAATGCAACTGCGATTATATACAGATGTATGTAACTTTAAACACGCATAAGCTATAAGTAATCAGCAAGCCGACGCTTCAGCGGCAATGATACGATGAGCCAAATAGAGATGGTAGCGAAAAGAAATACTAACAGAGCAATTATGGCAACTATCTTGAAAGCTCCCTGCTACCTTTCGAAACACTAATTGAAAAATCTGCTTATGAGGAGGTCTTAGCGTTTTCTAAAAATTTTATTGAACTAAAAAATATATTTTTCTTTTCAAAACAATAAAACTCAAAATCAAAAACCCAAAAAATTAAAAAAATTAAGTTATGATTTGTGGGGATTTCCGAAATAGCAGCTTTGTAAATTATTGTTGTTTTTCCACAACATTTTCCAAATTTAAACGGCCTTCAAGCTCAATAAAAATTATTTAATATAAACGAAAAAAGAAAAAAAATAAATAATTTAGTAAATATAAAATGAAATAAAAATAGCTTTCCTTCTAATACATTAACCCTCTCAGTACTAAAAATCACCCACTGAAACAAAAAACCTAAAAATTAGTTTACCGGCTAATTTTGGGTCGCTGATTTCAAAAATACAATAAAAATTGTATAAAGCTCTTAGTTTTACCATTATTCCGCGTCCATTATTTTGGACAGTAGTACCCTACATAGATTTGTACACAGGAAAGTGATATCAATAATTTTTCTTTTTATCTTTTCCAAAATATATTTCAAAACTGGGAATAACATTTAACATTTTTTTTCGGATCTCAAATCCACCAAAAAATAGTTAATTTGTTCCTATATATATTCAATATCGACTTTTCTGATACTTTACACTATTGTTAAAAAACACGGCCAACCCGATACCGAAAATAAAGTAAAAGAAATTCGGCAAATAAGAATAATTTACTTTTCTCAAAACAACTGTTATTTAAAAATAAAAGCTCTTATTTAAGAAACAAAGAGCTTTGAGTACAAAGAAAGTTTGTCCAATATATTGCACGTTTGTACTGAAAGGGGTAAGATCTAAAAATTAAAAGAAAACGATAAGAAAAACGAATGAAATTGAAAAAAAACAAATCAAATAAGTTCCTAGAAATTTAATGAAATTAATACGACTTTTTTTTTAACAATGAAATTTAAAAATTTACAGAAAATTAAGAAAAGAGTAAAGAAATAAGTTTCTGAGAATTAAATTAAATAAAAAAGCATAATTACGGTTTCTAAGAACTAAATGAAATTAAAAAAATATTATTTTTTAAGCAAGAGCTTTCAAACAGGTGGCAACCCTCTCCAAACTAACACATAGCTATAAGCCATCTCTTAAGTATGCGTGTTTCTACGATTTCGACGTCTATACAGTTCCAACATACAAACACTAATTTTCATATAGATCTAAAGCGCGATCAATTCAGAAATGTTGGGCGATTTTTTTTGCATAAATCAATTCATAGGACTTACATCCAGCTAATGGAAACACATATTTTTTTCTTCATGATTGAATACATTAACTAAAAAACTACTGTTATACCTTTTTATGTATTAATTGCGTTGAATCTGTACGATCCACAAGCAGTTAAATTTCACTCTCTGAATTTTGAGTAAGCTCACTTTAGATCTATGTACTTAGTTTTTTTTTTGTATTCCAACTGCAGAGAATCAGCACTCATTTGTCCGAAGACTGTTTGTCGCCGCCCAATTGTTATCCGCAATACATATTTAACACACAACTGCAATGCAACTGAAAGAGCAATACCCATTCACTGCTGCAGCTTTACATCAAATTATTGTCTGCAGCATTTCCTCACCTCTGGCATAATGCAACAACATTGTTGCTATTGCAGACACCATTATTGGTTAGTAGCAGGCTTATCTGACAGTTAATCGCGTGAATAGGCAATTGCTAGTCGCTGCAGAATTTTCAAACTTTCAGACAGTCATTCATGCATTTGGCGCGCCCCTGTCAGCTATCAATTAACAAGCGTAAGTTGCCACTTCAGTTGTGCCACGGTTGTTGTTGTTGTTGTTGTCTTCCACTAAGTACATACTTGTTGTTGCTGTAAAGTGTGCATTTGTCGGGGTTTTTTCCGGAGAATTTTCACTGTTGTTGCTGATTCAATTGCATATTATTATTAAAATTTTTTCTGCATTGATTTGCAATTACTCGCATAAACATCTCCATGCCGTTTCGACGCGGTACAATGTCAGTATGGCAACCAACGTTGAATGCATTAATAATTTACACTCTCCACACCTGAAATCGTCATCAATCAACTTCATTCATGGATGGCGGCAAGCCTCAGACATGTGCATGTCACTGAAGGATGAGTAACTACTTAACCAATTTGTGATTGAAGTATTTTTTTTTTACTTGTTAGCAGCTAAATAAGTACTTTATTGTCTGCCCAAAATGAAAAGGCTTA
>NW_016190109.1:0-3814 GCF_001687245.7 Rhagoletis zephyria
ATCGAATAGAGTCCAGATGAATTAGTTTAAGCTTTTGTCATACTACATACATATTTTAATAAAAAAAGAATTGTTTAAAATGATGAAGTTAAATGCTCCATGTGCTCGATTGTGAAACAAATTTTTAGCATACTTTTAGGCGGTAACTAAATGTGGTGAGTTAACCCTCTAACCTATCTGTGGCGAAAAGGAACAGCCGCTTAAGTCGGCGTAAGTAAAATATAATTTAAATTAAACCGTTTTCTATTAACAAAACTGCACCTTCTTTTAAAAAATTTTCGAAAAATATCACAACTCAAAATTATCTATTGAACGTAGTTATTCATTCCTCCAAGCGCCTGGCTGCATTTCCCAATTAAGACTAGTACAGGGGGACAAATGTCTAGCATTCTTGAGCACCTTCGAGCACACTCTGGGCCACTGAGCAGCATCCTACAGATCTCGATGGATCTTCCATAGCTGACCAAGATATCAGTAAATTACAAAGACTCAAGAAATGCTACATCGCAAGTATAGTAAGTAGAATTTAAAATCTCTACCTCCCACTGTTGGTGAACAGATTCCTGTGGGTTTCAATTTCATCGCTTATCACACAAATTACTGGGTCAAATAGATCGAAACTTCAAGGTGAGCTTGGTGGAGGGTTCTTCTACCGAAAGCTCTCCATTAAGACAAAATTCTGGCTTCCGAACTACTGCAGTACTTTTTCAGGCAGAAGTAGCTGACATTAAGAAGTAGTGTCAGTCAGAAGTAAAAAAAATTAAAGAGGTAGGTTGGTTGGTTTGCAGAGGTTCTGATAATCTGATACCCAAGTGGCAATGGCGGTGCACTCGAACTGGTTATATTAGGCTCATTTATGCATGTAGCGATGCCCAACGCTTTCACATGTTAACATATTGCATAATAATTGCTCTCTTCAAGTTTTCCCGGGTACGATGGCAAAGAGTCACAGTTTCCATATTCTCGCATAAAAACAAAAATTCTTGGGAAAAAAGTACGAATGCCTTTATCAGAAGAATTGTATACAAGTCGCTTATATCATTACGATTCTGTGAAAGCATTTCGAGCCAAGTTAGCTGCATGCAAATAGCTGCGTGTATATTAAAGCACATACGAGCTCTGCCACATTTGAAGTGCATTAATTAAATAAATTTGTTTTGTCGACATACCTATACATACATATGCTTATGGACGAATGTGTTTTCATGAATAATTTATACTTTCCGATTAAACGTCGCGTTGCCTTGATAAATCGAGCGAGTTGATACGTACATAGTTGCGTGTTAAATATTACTTAAAAAGAAAAATAATTGACTTTTAGACTTGGAATGTCGTCTAATTACCATTTCGACGATTTTACTAAAAATACAGTGGTTATGTACATATACATATATATTCCAATGAAACTTAATAAATAGTTAATTTAATACATAGTCGCATGTGGCTATTAAATCTATATATCGTGCCCTAACCGCCAAAATAAAGTAAGCGACATTTTTTTTTTTTTTTAATTTTCTTGTTGATGCAGAAATGCATCTAGAACAGTGTTGCTCAAAACAGCGCCCGCGGGCGGAACTCTTCAAAGCTCTGTGCAGATTTTATATGGTCGCTCACAGAGCAAAAGCTCTCTCTGAGCATCACTGATCTACATGCTCTAGGAATATTTCTGCATCAAAAAGAAAATTTTGAAAAAATGTCGCTTACGTTATTTTGGCGGTTAGGGCTCGTGTTAATATTTATGTAAATGTGTAAACATTTAGATTCAGATATTACAATAAAAATAAACTTTGGCGCTTACACTTTTTCTAAGTGTTTGACAGAGCTTCTCCTCCAATTTGCGGTGTGCGTTTTGATGTTGTCGTTGTTGTTAAGTATTTAAACATTTCTATATTCTATTTTGTAGGTAGAATTGTGTTAGTCAATACTTATGTGTTTCAGTGGAAACAAAAAACGGTGTGATAATACTCTTTTAACATCAATGAAGAAAGAGCTGAAACACTTTTGTTTTTTTTTTTCGAATTTCACGACGGTTCTTGGCAAGCCAAAAAAGGAAAATAAGATAAAATTTGGTCGCAGTTCGTAAAAAAAATCGAATTCCTTAAAAATTGAAAACAAACATATCAACACAAAAATTTCATTGCTTTCTCTCTGTTGGCTATGGGAGCCAAACATTAAACATACGTACATATACATATATAAGTTACATACACACATAGTAATTCTGCTCGAGTTAATGCTTACAAATAATCTTCAGCATAAATACATATGTATGTATGTATTATGACTAAGCACATTCAGTTGATGCAGATGCGGGCACATACACCTGCGGTCAACTAATTAGCATCGAAATTCAAAAAGATTTTGCTTGCAACTTCTGCTTATTTATTTATATAATTTATATAATTCAATCTATAATAGGAACCACATAAATAAAAATGTTAAGGCTTGCACAAATTACCAAAAATTTTCATTCAAATTTCAAAATTTTTAATTAGAATATTTAGAACATTTTCAGGTGTGGAATTTTTTTAACCCAGTCTAATAAAGTGCGAGTTTCAAGTCGCTAAAAATTATCGTTAATTTTATTCAATTTATTTTTGTGGAGGGTGTTGCGGATTTTTTTTTTTTCATATAAAAATAGGTTTTTATCATGCGTTATATGAAAAAAAAAAATGCGCAACACCCTCCACAAAAAATCTCAATCAATCTAAAAAATCAACGGTAGTTTTTAGCGATTTCAAACTTGCACTTTATTAGTCTAAAATTGAATAGCTTCAAAATTGCATACCCGGAAAATTTTCTAAATATGTATTGTGATTAAAAATTTTGATTAACATTTTTTTGTTAAGTTTGATTAATTTTTTTGAAATTTGTGCAAGCTTTGACACTTTTACTTATGTGGTTCCAGTGAATTATATTTTGAATGAAAATGATTAAAATCAAATAAATAAACATAAGTTACAGACAATACCAGCTTGCATTTCGGTGCTAATTAGTTGACCGCAGGTGTACATAAATTGAAATGAATGTACATTTGGGGGATTTCTCAATTGCCAACAATACCCCCGACTTTCCATCGAAAATTAGTAATGCATATTTTACTCCAATAGAGCTCCAACAATATCTATGTGTATGGATATGTATGTATGTATGTAGATGCTTATGTTTTACCCATTTACACGCCACTGTTTCGACTACAATAAGACTGGTGAAGTATTTGATGCTGAGCGCATTGTTAATTTTATAATCCAATAATAAATGCGTGTGTATGTAGAAAAACACAATCCTTTGTATGTATTTAAAATTGAATGCGCTCTGATGCTTCTTTTTATTTGCCGGGATTTTACCACAGAAGCTTTGCGTGTTTTGTATACAAAGCTATGTCTGCTTTTGTGTGGCAAGTTTCTTCTACTCTTTCACGCATCTCAACGCTAGCGATCGTGAGCGGCAAATAGTTTATTGGAAGGCAATGGAAGTAATCAGCCAGAGGCAGCAGGTTCCTTAGCTGAGATCGTACGCTGAGGGAATTTTAAAAATCAGTTCATTGAGAACCTCGAAGGTGTCCACACAAGTGACTGGCGCTGCTGGATTTACAAAAGTGAATTTCCAAAAAAAAAAATAATAATATTAAAATAGAACAATAAATGAATTTTATTAAATTTTAGGGCTAATCGCATATTTAAAACATATATAAATTACGAGACGAGTAAATTTGGAAAAGAATTATACTGCAAATCATATACAAATCCCTGTCAACATTTTATCAATTTTATAACTGTCCGCGATCGGCTGTTACAATACATAATTGTAAATC
>NW_016190111.1:0-3814 GCF_001687245.7 Rhagoletis zephyria
GTGAAAAAAGAGTTTCCTTCATCTTATGCCCTAAGATTGATTTTTTTTTAAATTCAAATTAAATAAAAAATGAATAATAAGTTCCTTTGACTTAAACATACTCCGCAAATTCGTAGTCTAGCAAATATTTTAATCTACTTAAAAAATAAACCCTTTTTTCAATAAATTCAAGCCAAAGCTGTATTCCTTACGGCTATAGACCCTCATAAACAAAGCATACTTTCCGGCAGCATCTTTTTGTTAGCACGTCAAGTGTGAGTACATATAAAAATGTATAGAAATTTATTTTGGCAAATTTTTTGGCGCAATCCCGCTTAAAATCACAACTGCCAACTTTCACAAGCGCACCTTTTCCTATACATTGCAATTTGGTACTACTAAACCATGCTCGTAAAATTAAAATTTCACAAGCAAAGACAGCAATAAATACGGGTCTACTTAATCTGCAAATAATGTCATAAATATCGGAGCGGAGAAAGGGAAGGAACCCAAAAGGTAGGCTAGCAAAACTTATAAGTTCGAAGGGCAAGCAACCCAGGGACGAAAAACAACACGAATAACAACACAGCAAACGAAATTACCAATGCGGCGAGGCGTGAAAGGCAAACGATGTAAAGGCAGCAAAAAAAAAATATTTAAAAATATTTCAATGAAATGGTCACCGCAGCGAAGCGTAAGAAAGGTCAAGCTGCTCTAGCTCTACTGCTTTTCCCTTTCACCTTTTTACTTGCCATGCTTTTAGGCTGCGAATTATTGAACCAATAAAGGCTTTGGCATACTTTTAGGAGAAGTGAGTTGTCAAGTTTTATTGCATTGAAGTGGTGAATTGCAAAAGTTTGCGCTGTGTTGCAGGAATTTTCTTGTATAATCTCAATTGATTTGTTTGTGAAAGAGGAGCTTAAACGTAAGCAACAAAATTAAATAGTTTTTATTGAAAAAATGTAATACATTTACGATGATGTTTGTGTTTGATATGAAAAAAGAATAAAATATGAACAGATACCGAAATAAAATAAAACGATATAAAACAAAGTGAAAGAATTACGTAACATAACATAAAAAAAATTATAATGCAAAAGTTAAAGTAAGTAAAAATTAATTAATAAACTAAAATCAAATTAATCAAAAAAATAAATAAATTAAAATCAAAATAAGACAAATAATTATAAACAAAAAAATTTATTTCAAAACCTTTT
This sequence comes from Rhagoletis zephyria, assembly GCF_001687245.7. Classification (NCBI taxonomy): domain Eukaryota; kingdom Metazoa; phylum Arthropoda; class Insecta; order Diptera; family Tephritidae; genus Rhagoletis; species Rhagoletis zephyria. Next base: position 1,197 of record NW_016190111.1, read on the forward strand.
TTTTTTGTTAGAAATTTTGATATTATTTCTTCTTTTTATTTGACGCTGCAACCGCCTAAGCGTAGTTTGATGTACACATTTTATTATGAGCTGCTGTTGAGTTTTAAGAATTTGGTGTTAATTTAGTGATAGTGAATTAAGTTCTGCGCAAATATCCTACGATATTACACATTTTCCGCGTCTTGTTCGCGTCTGGCAACACCGACATTGTTGACTACGAAAAATCAGCTGTTTATGGTTATAGGCCAGTATACAGCTCTCAAGAAAAGCAAAAACTCCATATTAAATGCTGTACAAGAATAGGCTAACAAATTTCCTTGAGTCAAATTTCCTTATGGCAGTACGCAGTTCTTAAGAAATTTGCTACCCTTTCTACTACGGTTTCTAAAGATTTTTTGTAAAAAAAATGGCACAAGGCAACCCATATTTGCACCAGAAATATATGCCCGTCGTTCCATTATTTCGTGAGGAAAGAGTGAGGCAACAGGCTGTGAAGTATCGGATAATGGCAATGTTTTTCTTGAACGTTTTCTTGAGAGCTGCATACTGGCCTTATGATACATATAAGCAGGGCTGCCAACTAAAACTTAGCTATGAAGTGCCACACTGAGGGTAAAAAGTGCGAAAATGTACCAAATAGAAAAATAAAAGTGCCAAAAAAGGTGTCATTCTTTTTAGTTCTTCCGATTTAGCATTAAAATTAAAAATACATTCCTAAAATAAAAGTCCAATACTAAAGTAAGATAAACTAGTTGTATACACTCTAGAAATTATAAAATTTTAGCCGTGTTGGCACGGTTGGAGCCAAATTGGCAGCCCTGCCTATAAGCGATGATAGTTAATGTGGTTACGGTTATGGCGATGATTATGGCTATGGCTTTATGCAAGGTTGGCACCAGTGTTGCCACAACATTTTTTTATTTTTTTACCAAAATCACCAGAAAAAGTTACCAAACTCAATAAAAAGTTACCAAACTTATTTTATATGTAGAGCTGTACATATGTCTGTACATATTTCCGCAGACACCAAGCTTTTCAGGCAATAAGCGCCAGTGATCAGACTTCTACCACATTGTGGTAGATCTGCCACTTTTTTGAGCATCTACCACATCTACCACTCAAAGTCTGAAATCTACCACATGTTGGAGTAGTTTTCTTTTTGCTTGACATAATTTTTTTACTTTTAAGAGCAAAAATTACCCACCCATTATCCGCGCCTCTCGACTTGAAAATTTATATGGCCGCCTTTGCCAAAAAAATAAATGTTAGAAAAAATAGGTTTTTCCAAAAAGAAATCGAATTTTCTGAATAAAATTGTTTAGTATGTATGTAGGTAAGGTATGTTTTCTTGCACTTGTTCTTTTGCACTTTATATTTTTTCTACACTCAAAATATATAAGTAAATAATTTTAGCTACCATTTTTAACCACAATGACTTTTTTAGCTCTTTTTTAGCCCTTTTTTAAAGAAATTTGGCTACCACTAATAATAATTCGCGGCAACACTGATTTATCATTCTTTATGGATATATATATAATATAACTAAGAGCCATACCTAAATAAGCGCGTCAAGCGTTGGGCCTGTCGGCCTCTCTTCTTCTAGCGTATATAAATTTAATGCGTCAGAGAGAGATAAAGATACAAGCAAAACGCTCAACGCGCTAATTTAGGTACGGCTGTAATGGTTTTCTAACCAGTGTTGCCACACAATGTTTTTATTTTTTACCAAAATCACCGAAAAAAATTACCAAATTCAACAAAAAATTACCAAACTTCTTTTATGTGCAGAACTGTACAAACATACACATCAAGCCCATGATTCAATAATGCAAGGTTATGTAAATTGTGACAGCTCATATTTGACACTCCTTTATCCAGATTTGTATTTTGGAAGTAGGTAGAAAGGGGAAAAATGTGATCGCCTTTTGCGCAAACGGTAGTAGAAAGGTACTACAAAAGGTACGCAAAGTAAACAATTAGAAGCAAAAAGTGTATTATTAATTCTATGCGAATTTGCAATATATTTGGTGTTCTAATGGAAATACTAAACAATACATAAAAATATGCATTTTTGATTTCAGTTATTCGTCATTTCCGGGAACAAATCTAGAATACCGATTGCAAATACCAAATTAATTTGGTAATTGAAAACATTAAATGTTTAATTTAGTAATTAATTTTAACTAATTAAATTCAATTAAATTTATTTATTAAATTTAAATTTCAGTTATTTTTTTTTAATTCGAAAATAATTAATTAAAATTTATTGGATGGAACTTGAAAAATTTCAAAATCAAAAAAACTCAAAACCATGATAAAAATATAGTACGGTAGAACCGTTGAGAGTCACTTTTAAAATTCTTGACGTTTCCAAACAATTTAATTTTTAAATTTACTCACAAACTCACACACACATTTTCATTTTCAATCTCAAGCAACAACAATTTCGAACAATTTCAATTTTTTATTTTCACTTTTATATGATTTTAAAATGCTGGCAAACTTCAAAAAAAAANCCAAAGAAAACTAACTAACTACTGGCAAATGAGCAGCGCGTGTATGTAGTTAACCAAAAAAATAACTTCACTTAGAAACTTGGAGAACTATAGATTTTTGAT
>NW_016190113.1:0-3814 GCF_001687245.7 Rhagoletis zephyria
TTTCGTTTGGACGCGCTAACGGCCCACTTGGCTTGCCTAGCTGCCTAGCCTGGCTGCCTTGCGTTCGCTCAATTCTTTTCGCCTCTTTGGCGTGTCGCAGCTATTATACGCGTACTGTTATTGTTATTATTTTGTTGTTGTTGTTCTTGTTGTTACTTCTGCTATTGCTGTTGCAAGCAAAATGCTCTTGTTATGATGATTGTCGCCTCGACTGCTGCTGCAAGTGCTATTCCTATGCTGTTGCTGCTTTTGCAATTGTTGTTGCTTTTCTTTTACACAACATGCATTGTGTTTTTCTGTGTTTGTTTAGATTATTTTTTAATTTATTGCTGTGGAATCTACTGTGACTGCGTCTCGTTTTGACACGCTTGTTTTTCAAATTGCTTCATACTTCTGCGAAAGAAAATTTCAATTGCTTGCCTAGTACCGCAGCTTTACAACAACGATTGCATGTGCCGATGTGGTAAAGTGGCATTGTTAGAACGCGTTAATTTGGTTTTGTGGAATTGCAGCTATTATAAGGGAGCCCAGTAATTTTAACTGCTATTAAGACAAATTTGAAAAGTTTCATTTGATAGTTCTAGTATCCAACCGTAGTATTGGATAAGATAAATCTAAGATATCACAAAATGTTTTTTTTTTTAGATAGCACAACTTTTTATTTTTATTTTATGTGAATGTTAAGCCGAAAGCGTCTTTCAATAGAGCTGATTCCATAGTTCATTCATATTTATCTGGGTTCAGCGTTAGCCCTGTTTTAAAGACATTTCTTCAGTAAGGTTTATGTAATACGCAAAGCTGCTGTATCTTGCTGTGTTCGGTGCTTTATGAGGGATCGCACAACATAGATTTTAGCAGCGGTCGTTCTTGCTACTTCAAATGCAGTTGAAATTTCCAATACTTCAACCTCAAACACCTTGGGCCACTTTGGCAACTGCAACAGAAAGTTCGATGTCGGGTTCAACATACAACTTTATTTTTGAATAACTTTTTTACTAAATAAAAAAAATATGTTTTTGAGTGATGGAAATCTTTATTTGGACCTTTAAAATATTTTCTGTTAATTGGAAAAGATGATATCCGTCAAGTGGCTGCCGGCAGTGCTGATACACATTTGTGCTCATTTTATCAAATTTTCCATGACTTTCCGCAAGATTCCCGGTGATAACACAAGCTCGCGATTTCAAGTAGCCGCAAGGAAAGAAGTCTGCTATTGTTAAATCAGGTGATCTTTCTGGTCATGACAAATCGCCAAAACGGGTGATTACGCGAACAGGAAAAGCTTCCTTCACAATATCCATTGTGGACCGTCTTATTGAAATCACATGTTCACCAAGCCCCGCTTATCCAATTCCGGCAGTAAGAAGTCGTTTATCATGGCCATGGAGCGTTCGCTAGTAACAGTGAAGAAGTGCCGATGACGCCCTCAAAAAAAAAAACACGGCCCACGCAAGGTCTCTTGTGGTTCTAGTCTGTTCGAGTTGAGCAGCTAAGCACCGGAATGTTTGCTCAGTTGGCGCTATGTCGATATTCACGCTGCGCCAACACCACCGACCACTCCAAATAATTATTCCACGCTCTTGCGGAGTATAGCGCTCCATTACTTGCCTGTTTGTGTACTGCAGCTCTCTAGGTCACAAATGTTAAATATGATTAACGTACGACGCTATTTGCAGCAAATTATAACATCTTCCGTTAGGGTGAAAAATTTTGCGAACCTTTCACAAGTGCACCATTATTTGTTCCATTTTTTAATTATCTCTATATCAATGTAGGTATCTGCGAGCTCGGTCAGAAAATCCGTCTTCCGCTTTTCCGTCGAAGCACATTTCATTGATCATAGGGTCAGAAAACTCACAGCCTTATATCTTCCCAAGAATACCTGGACAGAGTTTCTTTTTATAGCACATATTGTTGATAGTCGAAGTTTGCAGCTCTTTTGATGCTCCTACGCTTTGAACTAAAATAAGAAGAGGAGTTAATCGCAGAAGTGACTCCAGGGCAGCAGTTGGGCAAGTTCTTATTAATATAGTGGCAGAAAGAAGCGCTAACCTTTGTAGTTTTGTAGTGTTTTTGCTACCCCGCCACCCCAAACCCCATATCATTTGCAGGCTCAATATGGCACTTGTAGTTTCAGCTGGGTTCCTTCCTAGCTCGATTCCCAAATATTTGAACTTGTCAGCGTATTGAAGCATAGTAGCTTTTAGTGTGACGGGCCAAGTTTGGTTTTTTTTTGCTGGTTTATGCTGTGGCTCTTGTTGGGAAAAGAAGAAACGTCAAAATTTCCCATGCCTTGCCTATAATTGCGAGGTTGTTTGCTTGTATCTTGCCTATGCTAATGTAGTGTGAACAACGAAAGCTAAAAGGAGCACATTCCTGTGTCAGCCTCTTTTTTGCCGATAGCATTGCAAAATAACTGGTCCAAAACTACGCTCCAACAAGTTTCAAACTGTTCCGCAACTGGTCCGAAGTAGTCCCGAAATGGTCACTAACTAATCCCGAAATGGTCCTGAACAAGCCCCGTCCTTTAAGACACAAACAAATTTTTTACGAACTCATAATTATTATAATATAAGTTTCAAAATAAAAGCCTTTGAAGACTTAAAAATATTTATCTCGCTGATAATTATTATGAAAAGACGTTTATTATATATGTAAGTCTTAAAAATAGTTATCAATAACTTAAAAAAAATTTTCTCAACACGTAATTATTATCAAAAAACTTTTATAATTCTTACGAAAATTTGGATGACTTTTTGAAGTGAAATAAAATTTTTAAATTGAATTATCCCTTTTTTTTGGAAGTTTAATATTTTTTTTTGCGCATATTTGGGTCTTTGAAAACAGAAATCGTCCACAGACACCTATAGCACAGTTCCATTTCTCTCAACTTCTGGGCATTCTGTATAATATTTTCTTTGATGCAAGGATGTTCGGGTAGCGTGTGACGAATTACCTGCAAGTCCCTGCTATTTAATTTAAGAGCTCATCGGAAAGGCTATTCGTTGACTACCTTTGCGTTAAATTTGCTTTTTTATATATTAAAATTATATTCCTCCGGTTAGTTTGCCAGGCTGATTATAGAAAAGACGGTTTCATCCAAGAAACGCATGTGTATGTAATGGCGAGAAGTGTAAGAGTTATTCAGATTTACGAGGTAACTTTATGCAGGAATCAGCAATTGCCAGTGTAAACATCCTCATTGCATAAACCTAAAATTCTTATTATTTAATCAACTTAACTAATAATTTCTAAGATTAATTATTATCCAAGTAACAAATACATACGTGTGAGTATTGCTATTTAGCCTTATGTGATTTGTGTGCTCTACAAGTATGCAATAATTTCTAGAAATTGAAAAAATTCAATATACGCTACTTTTTTTATTTATTTTTATGAGTTTTGTAATATAAACCAACCTTGAGTGCTCGGCAGCCGTTTGTAATGCATACTATATTCATACATTTAGCTTTTAAATTCGAAATAGTTGCATTTATGTCATCATTAAAGTGTCTATGAAATATTTTAAGTTTATCAAATATTCGATATGTTTTTTGCTAAATATGTATGTCATTAGTAGGCAGCAAATAAAACATCAGTTGCATTAGGAAAACGGGAAAAAAGTTATAAAACTAAAAAAAACGCTCCAAGGCGGGGCTAAGCCATACGCAAGTCAAAAAAGAACAACATAAAAAAGTTTAAAAGTAAAACAAAAAAAAGGTACTACTATTTGCGCCCATTTCCACGCGGTTTACCGCTTAGTTATTGTAGTCATTGTTGTTGTTGCAGTTGGTGGTGGTTACGCATATGTCAA
>NW_016190114.1:0-3814 GCF_001687245.7 Rhagoletis zephyria
CTTTTTAGAAAAGTATCGATACTAGTACTCATTTAAAATACTCTAAAGATGAATCGATGCCAGTACTTATATTTGAAAAAAAGTGTCGATAATACTCATACTTCTTTTCTCCGCGATTTCAGCCGTTCTACTTGTTTCTTTGGTAATTGTGTTTTAGTGATTTTGATTTTCGAAGGACGAAACACGATGAGTCGTAAAATTGTAATTTTGGATTTCATTTACAGAAATGTTCAATGTATAGTTATAAGAAGAATCGCATTGTTAACAGGCATAAGTGTGACCTTTAATTTGGTAAAAATTACGTAACGATTGAATACTATTTTTCAAAGATCTATGAAAAACTCCGATCAATCGCTAGTTTTTTCCTACTTTTTCTTCATCTCTAAAAATGACTTAACAATAAAGGAAAACGAATGCCTACACCTTTTTTCGAGAGTTAACAGCTTTCATCGAAGCTGGGTACCCAAATTTACTGAGTTGCAAACCCTTTAGTTTGAAAGACCTCGATAGATCCTTTGAAGGACTATGAAACTGGACGATAATGCTCTCTAATCGGCATCGGTGAGAACGATTGTGTCCTTAGAGTTAAAGTTATTTATTTAATTGAAAGTGAAAAAGCATCAAAACTTTACTAACGAAATTTTTTACACCATTTGCAGTTATTCGCAATCAAGAACCGGTCTAAAAGGACGAAGTGCATATCCGAACTCGAAGACCTAAATATGTTCTAGCAAAACGAATTCATTTCTTGTCTTTTCCTGAAAAAGTTTTTTGTTTACTTATGGTAACTGAATAAAACTAAATATTTCACAAACGTGATCCTAAGATAAGTGTAATTAGTAATTTTTATCCTATAAATCCCTAATTACGTGTAGAAAATTGCCATGAATAACAAAAATCTGTAACCTAAAAGTTCTAGTACTTCTATACATACACACGTATTTCATTTACCTTTTAATATTCTCTCATTGTATTCTCTTTCCCAAGTAAATATGGAAAAGAAATTATGTACTTAACCATAATTAGTTTTTAAGTTTCAATAATGAGTTCACTTGGTAATAAATCGTTCACCAAGACTGGCTAAAATCGGGAACCTTGCGAAATAGCGCGTTCTATTTAAATCATTTTTTTCATGGTACCGAAACCCGGGACAGTCGGACTTGCGATCGGTTAAATTTTAATGAGCGAAAGCGGATTTTATACAATTTAATTTAAAAGCGAATATTTAGTTCAAGTGGAGGCTGTTTTTCGAGCGTCGAGCAGAACACAAGTCACGAAGTTGTGCAACGCGGCTAGCGATTTTCTAAAACCAGTTAAAGCTACAGATTTTGCCGAGGCAAGTTGTCCCGCCACAGTGGAGGAGGAGTTAAACTTCTTCACCCAGCGATTGAAAAATGCTCATTCCAACCTCAAAAAGGCGGACGAGGCTCTGCGAAGTACCGTTAACTTGCATGATATGCAAATAGAAATTGAAAGCGTAATTGAATACGATGATAAAGCCGTAACGATACTTGCAGAGCTTTGTACATATTTTAAGCCAACGAAAGTCAATCTACCTAACAGCGAAAACGCCGGGCAAAATGGTGAAAGTGGTCATCTTGGCATTAAGTTAAAGGCGTTCGAGTTAAAGAAATTCGACGGAAAGCTGGAAAATTGGTTGCCATTTTGGGATCAGTTCAAATTATCAACGGCTGCAAAATTTAATTTCCTCAGCGAATCTTTGATTGGGAAAGCTGCGACTACAATAGCGGGGTTTACGTCATCTGACCAATGTAACAACGATGCCATANCTAGTAGAAAAGTTTTGACAGAAATTGATGAACCTTTAGTTAGTACAGTCGTCGAGCGACGTTCGTGGTCTGCGACAACTGTATAATCACGTGAGCGCCACCATGAGATCCCTAACGGCACTTCAAATACCATCGTCTCACTATGACGTTATGGTCGGTATTGCTGAAATGTCTACCAGCGGCCATACGCATTCAATTCCATAGATCAGCCGGCAGAGGATCTCTCTCCAGCACGTTGCTCAACTCCACCGCTGACAACTTGCAAAATAGCGGCTCAAGTGACGCACAGTTAAAGACTCTCCTGGACTTTATCAGAGCCGAACTTGATGCTCTGGAAAAGTCGTTGTTGTCAGAGCGTGAATATAACCGGCATGAAGACCGCGAGCGAAAAAGAGGGCACGTAAAGGCAGGTACCGTCACTGGCTTGTTTACCAGCTCGAGCGATAAGCAACAACAATGTGTTTTTTGTAAGAAAAATAATCACTACGCAAAAACTGCAAGAGTAATTTGAGTGCGGAACAGCGGAAAGCCATTCTCCGCCGCGAGGGAAGGTGCTTTCGTTGCACAAACAAAAATCATAACTCGAAATTCTGCAAAGCACAGTGGCTTAAATGTGACTTGTGCAGCGGTCGACATGTGACGTCAATGTGTGAGCGGCCGACGAAGGTCGAACAAAGCGGAATAACTGATAGGATGGGCGTTCAGGAAGACAAAACGCCACCTTCAAAGCCGAGTGCTGCTATATTAAGCTCGATAGACCACAGGAATGCTGAGATTTTTCTGCAAACAGCAAAGGCAATAATTAGCAACACAAATAATACATAACGTGTTTTGTCCAGAATTATAGTGGACAATGGGAGCCAGCGAACCTTTGTTACCGAGAGAGTCGTGAAAATGCTCAATTTACCAAGATATGATACAGAAAAATTACGAATTTTTGCGTTTGGCGATGAAAAGCAGAGAAAATGATTGACAGAATTCAAGCGTGTAGAATTGTCACTAAAGAGTCAATATAGCGGCGTGCAAAACACAATCATTGCGACGGTTGTGCCTTCCATATGCGAAGATGTTTTGCCGACGCCAAAGGTTGAAAATAAGAAACTATTACTAAAAGAAATTGGCCGATTATAAGAATTGTAATGAAAAATTTATCAACGGTATTAATCTTATGATTGGGCAAGACTACTATTGGAAATTCAATACATCAGAGAGCGAATTAGTAGCGGACAATTTAGTAGCGGTGAAAACCCTTTTCGGTTGGACCGTGCAAGCTCGATATAAAAGCAACAATGGCGCGGCATGTGTATTCCAAGTACGCGAAGAGAACGCGGAAGATTTTTATGTTTCACAATTTTGGAATTTAGAGTCAATTGGCATAGCTAACATAAAAGGGGGCGGTGAAAAATTAGCGATCGAAAACACAGTGACTAATATTACCACTTGTGATGGGAGATATGTAGTGCATTTGCCGTGGATAATAGATTGTGCGACTCAAAATGACAATAAACAAGTAGCGCTCAGTCGGCTTCATGGATTTACTCATAAATCGCGTAAACATTACGAAAAACTCTAGGAATATGATAACGCAATTCGCGATTTAATATAGCATCGCTGAGAAAGCGCCTGAAACTGCCATTGAGGACCCAGTGTATTACATGCCGCATAGACCAGTTTATCGCGAAGACAAGGCTACTACCAAAATGCGCATTGTATTCGATGCGTCCTCCAGCGAACCAGCATTTTTATCTCTTAATAACACTTAAGCACAGGAGAAAATTTAGTTGCCGATATGGTGACCACTATTTTAAGGTTTCGTTCCAATAAAATTGCGATTATTTCCGATATTGAAAAATCATTTTTACAGATCTCTCTGGCTACGTGCGACCGTGATTCGCACCGATTTTTGTGGTATAAGTCCATGCCGAAGTCACATGGGGAACTCCCAGAAAAGTTGAATTTCGAATGACGAGAGTTACCAAACAGTATGGTCCTATTTGCGATAAACTGAAGAAGTCATTTTCTGT
>NW_016190115.1:0-3814 GCF_001687245.7 Rhagoletis zephyria
ATTACTTTCTTCATGTATATCACAATTTTAAAATGCATTTCGAGTGTGCAAAGAAAAATTGTAAAAATCAAATTTTAGTTTCTCAAATCATAGTAATCTTTTACTCAATTTTTTCATTTGATGGCACACTAGTTTTATTACTCGTTTTGGCAACAAGAATATTTTCACCGTTTAAGTTTAGCATTTTGAAGTATCTTAAATTGTTACAATTTAAAAAAATTTTAATATTTCAAAAGTTACAAAAAAGGCTGTCACATAAATTCTGCATGCTGGAATTTTTTCATTTGGTGGCACACTCTTGAAACTTCGCAGATATGTGCTACTTAATGCCAACGACCATTGCTCCTAATATGAACATTATGTTTGAAAACTTCCAAAAGTTATTTAAAAAAAAATAAAAATATGATTTTTGCGAGTGACAATGAAAAAATTAGTAATTGCGGTACTTGTTGGTAGTTGTGGAGCGTAAACTTCCTTCCCAAATATTAGTAAAGTCTCTCTTTCTTTAAAGTCATTGTCCTTCAAGAATGAAACATTTAACTCCAATAAAGGAGTGATGTTCACTTAAACGTGGCTTGCTGATAGAATGCTAAAATAAAAGCTTGTTAAAAGCTTTAGCTGGGAGCCTAATTAGCACTTTTTCGAGTCAAATTTTTAATATAAAACACTTCCACTCCAGCGCAAATAGCAAACCTCACTTCTCTTCATCTAGTTACATTTACTAGATGCTCGCACAGGTGGCAGCTTTTAATTAAGCTAATTTTGTAATTACAATAACCAAGCCACTTGCCAACGTACTTGGAAATTTAAACTTGCTCTCTATATATCTACTCAAATTTAGCCAAGTTCATTTGAAGCAAATATAACGAGTTTAATTAATTAACTTTGTCTACCACTTTGATTATGGCAATAATTGCTAATATTGTCAGAGTTGAACACATCAATGCACTTCGGAATAAAGCACATAACCCCCCGAACTGACTCAGCTGCATGAATTTGATGCTTAATTAAGATGATGCAGGTAACATGCGCCAAATATCTTCATGGTCATATGCACATCAATAACGTACATAGTTAGTGGGTGGTATATACATACACATAAGGAGCAACAAACAGCAAGAGCTCATTTGCAGCTGAATTTAGACGTACAAAGCCAACATCAAATTGCTCAATGTGGTACACATAATTGCACATCAACTGCTATCTGATAACTGTCAACAAATAATATTTACCACTGGATGAGAGATATCTCCAGCAGATAACTGGAATGAATTTTGAGGGCATTGGGCAACGAACGATGTATTTATGAAAGTTCATACTACATACACATATCGATTTGCTCTCATACAATCCTACATGTACCAGACTCTTTTCAAAAATATTTAATATTAACTCGAAACTTATAGTTTTTGGCTTTGAATACCTTCCAGCAAATATTTGTTGTGATTTGTGGAAAAAAAAACATAATAAAATTATTTTAATGGTAATGGTAATGATTATGGTAATCGTAATAGTAATGTTAATTTTTAATGGTGATGATATTGCTAGCGATAATAGTATGTTAATGGTGATGGTAATGGAAATGGTAATGCTAGTGGTAATGTTATGGTAAATGTAATGGTAACGGTAATGTTCATGCTAAAGGTATTGGTAATGGTAAAGGTGTTGGTAATGGTAAAGTTATTGGTAATGGTAAAGGTAATGGTAATGGCATTAGTTAAAGTAAAGGTAATGGTAATGGTAATCGTATTGGTAATGAAAGTTGTAACGATAATAATAATATGAATGCTTATTTTAATAGTAATTGTAATTGTAATGATAAAAGGATTACTAAAAGTTATGGTAATGGTAATGTTAAGGGTCTTTGTAATGATAATGGTAATGACAATGATATAGGAAATAATAATAGTAATGACATTATTAATGTTAATTTCAATGGTAATGTTAAGGGTAATGACAAACGTAATGGTAATCGTATTGTAATGGTAATATCAATGCGTAATGGTGATGCACCTTAGATATTCTTTTTTTCCATATGGTACTTCATTGGCAGCACGGGTGCTCGCGGATAAGTAAGGAGCTTTTTCCGATTTACAACTCACTTACTTACAATTTCAACCTGGCTAATCTTAAGCCAATACTTAGTATGCAAACATACATATTAAATATATTTGTAAAAAATATGTATGTATGAGCTGGTACATTGGAGCGCATCCTACACATTCGCTCCATTTGAACTGATTATCTTGGCACGTAATCATCGATGCAACAAGTAGTTGCTATGCAATTTCAACTAACACACAGACATGTACATCCATTCATGTCAGTGTATTTGTGCGTGCTTGCGATAACTGTAGTTCTAATGCAAATATCTACAAAGAAAAATATGTGCGACTTTGTAGCATAATTTTGATTTTATAGAATTTCAATTTCAAATTGCCACAAGCAGCGAACGTGCGATTCAAAAGAAATGTGCAAGGAAATATGAGGCTCTTATTTGCATGAAATAGTACAGTCATACACACACATATGTATGTATGTACAATGTACATTCATAGCCATAGTTTTTGTGAAATATTGGTTAAGTTTTATGATAGTAAAAATGTTTGCATTTGCTATCATGATAAAAATATAGTAAGGTAGAACCGCTGAGAGTCACTTTTAAGATTCTTGACGTTTCCAAACAATTTAATTTTTAAATTTACTCACAAACTCACACACACATTTTCATTTTCAATCTCAAGCAACAACAATTTCGAACAATTTCAATTTTTTATTTTCACTTTTATATGATTTTAAAATGTTGGCAAACTTCAAAAAAAAATCATGGCCGACAAATTGAGAGAACGGTTATACCTTGCTATGTTTTTATCATGTTTGCTATTACGGAAATATGCATTTCATATAAAATTTTATTTGCTTAAGTAAATTTCATCCTTTCTACCTGCAAAGTGTACTTAAGAAGAATTTCTTGCATTAGAAGCTAGTTGAGCTGCAATACAAGCTACTCTGCATTCGATCAACTAAGTTTTATTTGGTTAACAATTTGATGGTGCTTTTTTTTTTAATTTCTCTGCTATTAACTGAGAAAAATGTGAGTATTATTTCTATTTATTTTCTTAAACTAAATTACCTCACATCTCACCGAAATCGGTGTATAATATAAAGCCCTTCGACTTTCTGAGCCGGATTAAGATGTCATAAGACGCGTACTGAGTATCAGCCATTTCAGGCCTTGTCATAAAGCCCAGTCGAGCGCGGAGTGGCTCGAATACCAGGCGACTTGCGGAACTACTCAGTGTTACTCGGTTACAGCGGATCTTTATTCTAGCGGACAAACCACACCTCAAAGGAGGCCACCGGAATCAGAAACCTCAGTACCAATAAGAGGTTAGGTTTCAGTAAGCTCTTCTGTGACAGAAAATGTGTTAAACGACGGCGTGGAGTAGCTACAAACCAGCAACATACAGAAATACCAATGTTAACCCTTGGTCGGAGAAGTCCAAAAGCGAGTTCTTTTCGGAAAAATTAAAGAACCCGGAAGCTTGGCAGCGCAAATAACGAGCGTTCTATGCCTTCCAATAGTGAACTAATCAGAACTTGATCCTTTGCTGTGATATCAAAAGATCGGAGTATCATAGATGAAAGTACCGAAGAAGACAGAGTTGCTAGAAGCCAGTGGAGGTGAGTCCCACCCGGGATTGCAAAAGTTCCAGCGATCCAGGCACCGATCACAACGTCGTAGCCAAAGGAAATTTTGGAATTACTCTAAGGGCCGGTTGTTCAATGTCTGGTTATCACTACTTGCCGGTTA
>NW_016190116.1:0-3814 GCF_001687245.7 Rhagoletis zephyria
TGTAACTTTTAAATTTAATTTAAAAAGAAAATTATTTTGTTTTTTTTTTATAGCACACGTATTTCTTTCCATATGTATGTTTTTTTAGCAATGCAATTAAATTTTCAAATTTGTTATTTATATTTAAATTGAAATAATTAGTTTTTTAAATTGAAATAATTGATTTAACTTTAAAAATCTTAACCACCTCCAAGCGGCCTCGAAACCTGCGATCTCAGAACCAGAACCAATAGTCTTCACGTGACGCCACAGTCGACATTTGTATGAAAAGCAATTGATTGCGTTTTTGGCTTTGGCAATTCAAAGGCTAAACGCTTAAGTTCTTCGAAATTGTCGAACTGGTAGGCACATACTAGGTAATGAACTAGTATTTTTTCTAACTGGTTTGGATTTTCACTGCAGGGTACTTACTATATTACAGCTGTATGCAGTACAGCATAAGTGTTTGTTGCACGTTTATCTACTTGCGCATGCATAAACGTATATATCACATACATGTGCACATACATACATATGTATGGCATGTTAGGGTGACTCACTCTTCATACAAAAAAATCATAACTGTTTGCTCATCGAAATTTTAAAATCAGTTAAAATAGTTTGTAAAAATATTGAGATTTACGTGTGCTGAAAATACTTACTTTTATATATCAGTCAAAAATTATTGCAGCAAAATTAAAAATGATGCTGTTGGCAATTTATCTTTATTTATTTGTTGTTAATAATAAAATATGGATAAAATAGATCAGATACCACAAAAATCAAAATTTAAAAGTTCACAAAAACTAATTAAACTTAAAAAAATGTTCATCTTAAAAAATTTTCGATTTTTTAATTAGATTTCCTAGAAAGATTTCGATGCAGTTTTATAACCCACCCAATTTTGGTATAATAAAGTGCAAGTTTCAAGTCGTTTAAAATTACCGTTGATTTTTTAGATTTTTTTTTGTCGAGGGTGCTGCGCATTTTGTTCCATATAAAAGTAAAGAAAAAGTTTGGTTCATGCGTTATTTCTAGGAAATCTAATTAAAAGATCAACATTTTGATAAGGTCTGCACAAAAATGTTTAATAATTTAATCATGTAAATCCAAATAATGAAATTTTTGAAGGTATTTTAGATCGGTTTAGCTCACATATGTAAATATTAATATTTTCCCGAAATATTTTGAATATAATAAATATTAATTAAAAAAAAAACTAGAACTTTTTTTGGTGGGACACCGTAATGTACGTTAGCATTTAGTTGTGCGAATCGGTTTCTGGTGGATGACTGCAATTCATCGTTTTCGCTGCACTGCTTTGGTCAAATGGAGTCTGCAAATGGTAATTGTTGTTTGGCCGTCGCATCCATTTTTATCAGCAAAACAACAATCGCTCAAATGTGTGAGGCCTGTTAAGTTTACTATGCTGGTCGAGAGTTTCATTTACGTAGTTTTACTGAAAATCTACACGTTTTGCAAAATAAGGTCTCACCTAGGCATCTAGTGAAGAATGATGATCTTAGTATTCCAGCGCGATGTGATTAAGCAAAAGTAGCTGCGTGTATGGGATTTTAATTTACTCGAATGCAAATCAGTTTTTATGTGACTTTATTAAGCCTAACTAGGTCCAAAACAACACCCGTCTATTTATAAGCGTTGGCCTACTTTGGAAAATTTTGTCGGATTAGAATCGCCCTCCTTTCCTTTCTAATAGTGGTTTTTAGCCAGGGTTACCAACGCATATTTCATTCTTATGAGAGCTCAAGAACATTATCGCCCGGTAAATGGTAGTTTCATGAAAGCATATTGCATTTTAGTTCCACTACTATAGCTTTAGACTGGAAAATGTTTATGATCAAAAAATTTGCTCTAGCAACCACCTTAGCCTGTTCACTTCACTTCACATCGCAATGTGACTTTTAACATATCGCCAAATACTGGTCATTCATTCATTCGTCTTCTGCAGCTATCGATGCTAAATGCAAAAGGCTAGTCCTCCAAAAATTGCATGCACTTACACACATACATACATAAACAAATACATATACATATAAGTAAGCATGCATGTGTATGCATCAATTTTTGAGAGTCGCCTGTTGATTGACCGGCTGGCACGATAATGGCTGACAAAGCATCTATCTGTGTGTAAAGCCGTTATTTTGTTGCAAGAAAAAAGTGAAACTGGTCGGTTGGTTAAACATATTTATTTAGACTTTTTTCCGCTTAACCATCAACTAACTAGTTGTGGCAAAGTGGATGCCATCTATGCTGAACTAAATTAACTGCATTGTTTTTATGCCGCAGCTTTTTGAAATTGAAGCTTTTTGCACAGTTTTAAGTATATGTGGATATATGTATGCAGAGGTGCGCAAATAATTTTAAGATTGTGTGAGTAGGTAAATATATATGTATACATATTATAAGTATGCATGCACACATATGCACTTGTAGTATATATTAGCGCAAGTGAAGAAGATGCTGCATTGCTGTGCAGATATGTGTATATATATTTTGCACACGGTTGTTGCGAGTACATTCACGTTTGCACCTACAGATGTATGCATGTTTGCAAAATGAAATAATTGCAGATGTTGAATACCTACTTCTTTTAATTTGTTTATTTTTTTGCAAGCTACTTTAAGGTGCGGAAGGCCTACGCTGCGCTTTTTGCAATAGTTTTGCGAGCGTTTTTTTATATTAATTTTTATTTTTATTTTTCTTCTCTTTCCAGTTTTGCAGCGTATTTGTTAAAAATTCATGCCGGCATTTTTTTTTGTTGATTTGAAATGCATAAATGTTTCGAGTCTTGGTGTGGCGCGCCATTGAAGATGAACTAATTTTTCATGCGTGTAGTTACGTGCGAATATGTGTGAATGCAATGCTATTGAAAAAATTGTAGAGATTAAATATTATCGTATATATGTATTTAGGCAGCAGGCTAATATGCGTTGAAGTGGTATATTACTGCATAATATGTATATGTAAGTACATATTAATTAACTCGACTACCTACGGTTGAACCTAAACAATTCCTTTCATGGTCTATGTGATCTATCTGGATGATCTTTATGTTCATTCATTTGTATGTGTGTATGTATGCAGCAATGTAATTAGTGACTTTAATGTCAGAGGTGTTGCGCTTTGGAATCACAAATGTCATCGTTTATTTGAGTTTTGGCTAGGTGTTAATTGCTTTTGGCGCGCTTAAGCTTGTTGCATTGACACTCTTGGGTTGATGCGGAAATCGTCAAATACAAAGACAATAATAACATTAACCCTGTCGCGAAATTTGTAGTAGACTAGTAAAATAGCTTACTTTTGTCCCACTTATAACTAACTAACTTTTAACTGGTTTCAAAGTCATGCAGTTCTGAACAGAAAAACTGTGTGAACTTTTTTTGTCACAAAGGAAAACCAGACGTTCTCTTTAAAAAAATAAAGCGCCAGTTATTACCTGTCGAAAACTTTAAATGCTTAAATAAATTTTTAGAAGACTTGAAACAAGCACCAAGTATTTTTTAACACTGTGAAATTGCAAAATATAACTTTTATAGTTGTTTACGACATACAACAATACGACACTTACAACACACAGTGATATTTGATACCCATTTTGTGCTCATAATTTAAAAAATTACTATATTCACATGAATCTGAAGTCAAAATAAAAAAAAAATGGTCGATCCAATATTGCCTCTAAAATCTCAAACACAATAATTTTGTTAAAAATAATAATAAGAATAGCTTATGTTTATATATTTAAGAGTTATTGGGGTCGCTAAATCGAATATGAAAGTAAAATAAATGTGGGTTGGAAAATATGTATTAAATT
>NW_016190117.1:0-3813 GCF_001687245.7 Rhagoletis zephyria
ATAGCCCCCATACCTTAAGGTAAGACGTATTCTACGTCAAAAAAATTCAATGAATTTTATGATATTAAAGCATTTTGGTTTATTACCTAATGAACTTGTTGCTGGACAAATATTTCTTCGCTTCATGCAGAAAGCAATTATCTTTTCCTCCATATTTTTCTGTCTGTGATCACCTCAAAGCCAACTGGCAAATTAATGATTTTTATTTGGGCGTAGAGACGTACCGAATACCAAATAGTCTCCAAATCTAGGTTCACCAGGAAAAATCACTATTAGTGACTAGATACTGCTTACTGAATCTCAGGGTTAGTACAGACGTGCTATAATTTGGATACAAGTTTCCGGAGACATAACTATTATAAGTGAAAAGACTAAAAGTCAATCAATAATTATTTTATTAAGATAAATATTTTTCGAGTCATCTATAATTATTGTTCAAGGATTTATATTATAAAAGCCCCTCATAATTATTATGTGTGAGAAAATTTTTTTAAGTCATCTTTAACTATTATTTTAAGACTTATGTAATAAAAGTTTTTTCATAATAACTATCAGCGAAATAACGATTTTTAATTCTTCATAGACTTTTATTTTGAGACCTATATTATAAAAGCCTATTCATAATAATTGAGTGCGAAAATTTTTTAAGTCTTAAAAGACGGGGCTTGTTCAGGACCATTTCGGTATTTGTTGGAGTCCAGTTCGGTAACCGTGAGACAACGTAAACTTCAAACCTTTTCGCTTATGTAAATATCCTGCAATTGTAAATATTTTATATGGAACAAAGTTGTTTACCGGTTAATGCCTATACAAATATTTACTATTTCTGTATACATATATCCGGTCTGCTATTTGTTTTTATATTAACGTGCCGACGTTCTATGAAACAAAATTAAGAAACAATATTTGTTAAACATTCAGCAATAAGAGTTGTTTATTTGTACTTCGATTAAAATTTTTTTATAAAAGTGGCTACCAAACTGGTGCTAAGTCAGCATTCGTAAAAACATAAACCAAGTGCAAACATGAAAGTATTTACGGCACTAATTCTTATTGCTTTCGCATTGGTCCTCGTGCAAGGTAAGTTTCCTTAATTTAGATAGAGTACTAAATCTTAAACAAAAAATTCCAATAGCACGACCACAAGGACCCCCACAGGGACCTGGATGTCCTCCACCACCTCCACCGGACGGCGAGGGTGCTTCTCCTACACCAGGCGGTGAAGATGCTTCATCTCCTCCACCACCTCCACCGGGCGGCGAAGGTGCTCCTCCTCCACCTCCGCCACCAGCTGGTGAAAACGGTTTACCTCCACCACCACCAGATAATTCAACCACTGAATCTTCTGTTTCTTCTTCAAGTGTATCTTCCTCAATAGAATAAAAAACTATTCTCATGTCATGTACTTAATATATTTGCATATTTCTTGAGGTTATAAAAAATCAGGATAGGATCGGCCAAACATTAATATATGTGTAAGCGCCAATCTATTATTATACATAAAAAAGCATTCAATAAAAATTGACTACTTAACTTGAATCGCGTTTTTTTAAATAATTGGTAACAGTGTATCACTTAAATTCTGATTCACATTTGTTTCCTGTTTCCATTAGGGATGGAAAATTGAATTACAAAATTGTACCTACTTTACGGAGAACTTTACTTAAAAGCAGACCGATGTACCTAAAAAATAAATATGTATTTGTATATAAAGAAAAATTGGAGGATAACAATTCCCATCGATACCATATAAACTTCTTTACTCACATTAAACAAATTTTTGCTATCAAAAGATTCTCTTCGAGCAGCACGAGACAAAACTTTGTTGTAGAAAATGCGAATTATTTTCCTTCCAGTTCTTCGATCTGACGTTTTAAAAAGACATATTTTCCGTTTATCTGGCGAAATCAACTACAGTTGCGTTACATTGACCACCCTTCTGTATCATTTGTATGCCCCTTCACAAAGGAGGGAATCTAGTAGACCAGTTGCCCGCAACAGAAAATCCATTGAAATGTTAATAAAAATAAGAACTGATTTCCTGGGAAGTTATTTGACTACGGTCCAAATGTACCTAAACTTGTGTCTTTGTACCGAATGTACTTTTAAACTAAATAAAGCTACGATTGTAGCAACTTTTCCATCACTGTAAGTAATCCAGCAGCTGATTTCGTGTCTAATTGCTAATTGCGCAGCTGACGTGTGTGTGAACACCAAACTCAATGCCGCAATTTAATGCTTAACTGCCTCAGCTAATTGGCCAGTTTGAACATAGTCTAACTAAAGCGTCTGAACACAAAGCGTCTGAGGACAAATACATGCACCACAATTAATTCCAATTCAGACTTCCATTATTTTGCTTTCATAAGTACTGCTTTAAGCCTTCCCTTATGCCACAACAATTTTGTAACTTATAATTTTTTAACTGACCAAAATTTAAAAGGAACGTCCGATCGTAACCTCTGCACAGCTGGGATTTGCCCATATAGGGATAAAACCAAGATATGTACAACAAGGGAGAAGTGAAAACTGCCGATACCGCTTTTACCTTGTTGAATATGCCTTATGGTCTGATTATGCATACTTCGCATAACTTCGCACAACTTCGCATATACGTCAAACTGTAATTTCGTATGTACTTTATATGTATGTATTTTGTATGTATTCCATTACCCAGAAATTAGCAGAACTTTTAAAAGCTTAGCGATTTGTTGAGTTTAGATTTTGCTTCACATTTTCTTAAATTATATTTCTATTGCACTGGTAGAAATGGTTGTGCGAATTCGCCCAAATTTGGTAGGAAACGCCCAATAACGGCAATGCTGATGTGGTCCGTTGTCGGCATTATGTGTCTATGGGCAGACAGTTGGAGAACGCAGCCAGTTATGTAGAGCTGGTACCTAGGGATCAACTTGATTACAGCTGTATTTAGGATGTTAATGTCCTTTCCAGCGAAAGGATAACCAAAGAGCCTGGCCTGCCATGGACAGTTCCCTAGTACCTAGTAGATGCCGTGCAAACTTGCTCCTTGCTGCCAAGAGTTAAATGGTATTGCTAAAAGCTAGGGTTGATTTTGTAATTATGAGATATGTTTATTAAAGTAACCATTTTTCGATAGTAATTATATTGTATAGGTCCGCCAAAAACCCCTAAAAATGCAATAATTGTTTGTTATGTAAATTAGATTTGACTGCACATATTGCATTTAATGCTTTTTAGATATAACTTTTTAAATCGAATAAATCGAGGATCGATTAGTCGAGCCCTTCCTATTCCATTTTTGTCGATTTTTTAGCTCCGATTCGATCCGTGAATCGATTCAAAAAATTCGAGAATCGACATTCGATTTTTGCTCAATTGATGCATATTGAACTACGGTTTACCCCAGAAAATCTACAAAAATTTAAAGAAATTTGTTGACTGATTTACTTTTTGACGATTCCTTCCTCCTTCGATTATCTTTATTTCGATCTAACATCTCTACTGCTTATTAGCTTAATCTGATTATCTTTTTCATTTTTATCTCAGTACAGCCCTGTAAGCAGCTCTCAAGAAAATGGTTAAGAAAAAATTGCCATCATTTCGCGTGTGTGTCCAAGGAATTTTGACATTTTTGATACCTCACAGCCTGTTGCCTCACTCTTTCCTCAAGAAATAATGGAACGGGCATATATTTCTGTTGCANCTGCTTATTAGCTTAATCTGATTATCTTTTTCATTTTTATCTCAGTACAGCCCTGTAAGCAGCTCTCAAGAAAATGGTTAAGAAAAAATTGCCATCATTTCGCGTGTGTGTCCAAGGAATTTTGACAT
>NW_016190118.1:0-3813 GCF_001687245.7 Rhagoletis zephyria
AGCAAACCTTGGAGTGCAATGGGGTATAGTCGCTGTGCTGGGTAAGCAGTTACAGTTGCACGGCTATACTCAATCCCGACTCTTGCGTCCTCATTCATGCACTCTGGGCAACATGAGCAACACGGCAGAAACAGAGGGAGCTTCGGTGAGGCCACTCCGACTTATTCATAGGGACACTAATTTCGATACTTTTGGCATTCGATACCGATATTTTCTACTCGATAAAACGATATTTTTTGGAATCGAGTACCAGAACCCTAGTATCGTATCGAATGTCATAAACTCACATTACAAGGATAATGTTATTAACAAGTCTTCCCGATATAAATTTGGCTTTAAAGAGCAGAAATTTGTAATATTGTTCGGATTGCATGTGGTTGAATTTGAACCCGCGACCGCGGTGTTCTAAGTCAACACCTTAATCTCTACGTGTTGTTACACAATATGTTAGTGTTTGACCGAGATTCTCCTCCGATTTGTCGCGCGCACCTTAATGTTGTGCCACAAAAGGGGTCCTTACAGTTTTATCTCGACCCTGAACGGCGATTTTGTTTTAATGGGAAGCTGTTTTTCATTTTAAAGCTTTGCGCACTTCTAACCATTACACCACAGCGGCCTATATACGAGACCTGTATTGAGATAAGTTTTTTGGATTTTGGTATCGATATTTGTAATATCGAGTCTTTTGGTTCCGATATTAATGGGTACCCAATATTTTTAAAGCGATAGTTTAAATGAGTACCATATCGATACTTTCTGTTCGATATCGTGTCCCTACTTATTCAGTTTAAGGGCTCACTGAAGTCTGCGGCGTCTGGTCACCAGAAGATGCGGCTGCAAGCGGGCGTCACTCTTGCAGCAAGCGGCTCGCTATATAAACGTGTACTCGGTTGCGAAACCACCGCCGTCCCTGCAATGGGTTGTGCGCTGGGTTTGGGACTCGCAACGTAAAAACTATTTCCAGTGAAGCCGAACAACAAAGGATGAGACCCCCCTTTTGATGACGGCTACGGCAAACGTTTAAAGGACTACGATTTGAGGGCATGCACTTGGAATATCGGGACCCTTAATGGGGAAGGTGCGTCTTCCCGGCTGGTTGATTTCCTAGTAAGGACAAAATCTGACATTACCGCCATCCAAGAAATGCGTTGGCAAGGCAAGAAATGCCAGGGGCGTTGCGAGGTCTACTTCAGCTGCCAGGTAAAGGAGCGCAAATTCGGTATTGGATTTGTGGTGCGAAAAAGACTCCGTCGCCGAGAACTGCCGTTCAACTCTTTAGGAAACAAAAGGTTATTTTATTCTCGACAGTATAAAGTTACCTTACCAAAAGTTGTCATTGTTACCTAGATTTTAGTTGTTACGTTTTTAGGGTGAGTAATTAACTCAGTAAGAGCAGAGACCAGTATGTTTGCATGTATGTATTTATATAAAAAAAATATTTGTTGGTGCAAAAATGGTGGGTAGGCACTGTGGCCAAAGCTAAAGTTATTTTACCACCTCTGCATGATTGTAAGTCAGGGAGAGTCCGCAAATGGCTCCGGAAGCATTGTCCGGAGGATGCACCAGACTAGGCAGAGCATACTTTGAAGCGCCATCAAAATAAAACTTATGTTTTATTACATGGCCGTTGAGAAGTGCATATGCAAAAATTTCATAAATTGCATAAAGGAAATTTGTGCACATGCAGCCGTACATAGCATGTATATAGGCGCCCGGTGTTAGCAGTCGCGCCTAAACAGTGAGCGGGTATAATTATCTACTTAATCCCCTTAATTGAAGTTGAATTTTACTTTTTAAACAGGTGGCAAACCTCCTATATGTAGTTAAGAAATAAAACTTTTTCAAGCCTGTATTCAGTGAAACAAAATTAAAATAAAAATTTTGAAAAAAAAATGCTGATAAACAAAAATGTCACAAATATTTTAGCCTACTCAGTACCTCAGAATATTATCTTGGGAACAAATGTACAAAGTTTGTATTTTTCGAATCTAATAAATTGAATAAATAGTACCTTACATTAAAAGTTATGTGACAACCCTAATAAGAAATACGCTAGAATCAAGAGTAAATATTTCTGGATTGAAGTTCTCAAAAATACCTTTAGTTTGATATTCAGGGCCTGTGCCAATTGATAGAAAAGTACTGTGCAGAGTAAATTTTTGACAGCTGTGAGGTGAATAAAAATTATTTCTCTGACAGGGCTAGTGAAAAATTTGGCGGAAAGCATTAGTTTTTTTTCTTTACAGATAACACAGATTTAAAAAAAGTGCATGCATATTAGACCAATCCTATATATTCCTATGGTANGAGAGTAATTTTTGACAGCTGTGAGGTGAATAAAAATTGTTTCTCTGGCAGGGCTAGTGAAAAATTTGGCGGAAAGCATTAGTTTTGTTTCTTTACAGATAACACAGGTTTAAAAAAAGTGCATGCATATTAGACCAATCCTATATATTCCTATGGTATTCGACACGCTGAATGCGAATCCGAAGTCCGTTAGTCTCCATCACGTTAGGTTCGTGGTCAGTTGAAGGTCAAGTAGGGAATTTTTTTTTTTTGTCGTTGAAACCAAGTATGGGTGTTCCTCAAGGTCATCTAAGGGTCAAGCCTAAGTCATCCCAACTTGATAACTCGAGCAAAAATTAAGATATCTTAACGAAACTTTGTACGTGTACTTCTTCTGAGCGTAGGGCGGATGGTATTGAAAATGGGAAAAATCGGCCATTAACCACGCCNTGTCCGTTAAACTCCTTATTGTCAGCTTCGAGTTCATTTGAAGGTAAAATAAAGCAGAAAATTTATTCAATAAAAAAAAAAATTTTTTTTTTTTGTCGTTGAAACCAAGTATGGGTGTTCCTCAAGGTCATCTAGGGGTCAAGCCTAAGTCATCCCAACTTGATAACTCGAGCAAAAATTAAGATATCTTAACGAAACTTTGTACGTGTACTTCTTCTGAGCGTAGGGCGGATGGTATTGAAAATGGGAAAAATCGGCCATTAACCACGCCTACCATGGAGGTAGTTTTCAGAAATACGAAAACTTCGATATTATAATAATTACTGAAGCTTTCTCACTCAAAATTGATTTTTACAATGATTTTTAGGCGGAAAATAGGAATATTATACATTTTTGGAAATGGGCATAGCCACGCCTACTTATGATTACATGTGTATATCTTGGTAGCCGCTCCACCAATTTCACCGAAACTTGACGCAGTTGTTGGCAGTAAAACATACCAAACCATATATCAGTAACTATTTAAGCTAATGTATTCAAAATGGACGATTGCAATAATTTTTTTGCAAGAAATACGTTCATGACAAATTTTTGGGAATTGGGCGAGGCACCGCCCACTTATGACCACATAAGCGTATCTCGGTAACCATTCTATCAATATGTACCAAACTCGGTATGATTATTGTACTTGACCCACAAAAAACAAGAAGTTGAAAATTAGACAAACTTAGAGCCATTTCAAAAATATTAGAGTGGACACTCTGCCCATGTACACATTCGAATTCGCAAAACAATCGTATCATTTGATGCGAATGCGAATGTGTAAAATGATGCGAATCATTCGCATAACGAGCGCGAATGCAAATCTTCGCAACATCCCTGATGTACACATAAATTAAAGAAAACCAAAGCAAGTGGATATTAGAGAAAAGGTCTAATAAATTCATAGATTTCAGTTCCGGAAAACTGAGATCGGCAAAGGCATATATTTTCTATATAATCGCTGTATTTTATTACAGCAAACTCTCTATGCTTCTTCTGCATCAAAGCAACTGTAAAAAATTTCCAGCAGTAAAA
>NW_016190119.1:0-3813 GCF_001687245.7 Rhagoletis zephyria
CCTCAAGCGTCTCTGCAAGTGTGTACTTGGACTGCTTCTTCTCGCCTCGGTCGCTGGTGACGCTTTTTTGGCGTTCCTGAAACAAAGAGAAAAGGTGTTAAACATTACATAGCTTTGCTTTGAGAATGTGTCTAGACACAAAAAGGTTTTTTTGGCCAACGACTGGCAGGCAGTGACTTTTATAAGCATTTGACAGCGTTAATTTGTATCAACTTGAGTATATAGAAAGATAAAGTATTCATCATCATTTCCTAATTATCGCCGCCACATTTTTTGCCTTTTGTTTTTATCGTTTTCCCCTGCTAATGAACTCCTCCAAATCCAAACATACACTGTGCTTGGTACAAACTGCCAGACTAACGAGACAATAAAAGCTTCAAGGCTTCATATTCAAAGCATTCTTTTTTCTCTAATCAGCGTCNACCACCACCACCACTGTCACCACCATTTTTCATCCTGCCCAAAGATCTTGTCCCCCTCAAAACATCAGCAGCCCTTTCTCACTAAGAGCAAGAGCTTGCACTCAGCCTCGACCTTATTATCGAGTGCAGTGAAGCAGCGTGGGCAGTGGTCAAATGGAGAATTAATTAGGTCATTATCCAATTAATCGAAAGCAGCTGTGCTTGAGGCTTTCAGGGTTGCTGCTGTTGCTGATCCAAATGAAAGGGCAGGACAAATTATTTTCGCCTCAAAGTGGGCGCTGGCCATTCAGCGAACCATAAGTTAGCTGCTGTCTGCCTCCTGCCTGCCAGCCAATGCTATCTTTGAGTGCTGGATCAGTGCTACCACACTGCATTCACTGAATCAGCCTGAAATTCCAAGTGGATGGCTATGCAAGCGTACAGACACACACACAGACGTTGCTGGCACACTTTCAGTTTCACTTAGCAGCAACAGCACCAGCAGCAGACAAAGTAAATCCTCGGAGACCAGGGCAGAGAAAAAGAGGGATAGAAAGAGGAAAATAGAACCCACACACACACACCGAATCGGACACAAACAGGCGACTGAGCAGAAAGCAAATGAGATCATAAATCGCAATTGGCAATGCGATGTCCGCGCTGGCGTTTGAATTGCACATTATGTTTGTCTCTCTGTGTCTGTGTGCACACGATGTAGTAATTGGCACGAGAACAAGTCAACTGAAAAGCGAAGAGCGAGAGTGAGACTGGAAACGGAATCGGAATCGCCACCGAAGCACAGTAGAATAGGATGCTTTTGTATGGTGCAACAGCAGCAACTGAAAATGCTGGTGACAATGTCAATTTCGAATTTTTGTCCTCCATTGTTCAACAATAGAGTTCGTAACACACGTTGCCTTGATGCTGCTGTGTTTGACCAGCTAGCATAAAACGAGCCGTTTTGTCGCCCAGATTGGCCACTGTACTTTGTTTTGTTGAGCTGTTACTTTGCCTGTTGTGTCGTGTGTATTCTGCTACTGTTTGATTGTGTGAACTGCCTTTTTTCTTTCTCTGAAAATCACACTTTGCTGAGCAAGCTCTCTGTCTGTGTCTGTACAAACGACTCTGCTACAAGCTTTTTCCATTCCAGTCTCTTTCTCTTGCACTATTGACAGGAGCAGACTAAATTCAAGCAAAACTCCCGTCTCGTTGACAAGCTACGTGATGCCTACAGTGATTGAAACCACTGCTTCAGCTTTCAAAAGCTTCTCAAGTCTACTCTGGTTTCTAATAGCCTTTGTCATCGTCGGCGTTTTCCTTCTGACTCCGTCGACTGCCAATCCGGTGGCAGCTCCAGCCTCTTCTTTTCAGTCATCACCGCCACCAGAGACTCTCTTCGCCACTTGCCACTTCTCCGACAGCAGTCTCATTGTCATTGAGGAGAAGCTGAACCAGCTGTTCGTTCGCCTGAGTGATGGAAGTGGTGGCAGTGATGGTGAGGAGCACCAGAAGAAGATGCCTGCTGACGAGATGAAGCATCACCAACAGCAACAGCAACAGCCAAAAAAGAAGAAGTTGCTGTCTGAAGCTATTGAAAAAGAGGAGGAGGAGAATGATGACGAGGGCAGCATTGAACGCCTGAACAACACCTATCGCAGTCTGGTGAACCGTTTCGCCCAGGTGCCCGAGGAGGAAAGTCCGCTGCCGGCGCTGGGCCGAATGCGTCGACAGATCTGGGAGACGCTTAACAACGTGCCCCGAGCCCACTACCCAAACGACGGCTTTGCCTTTGGCGACCGCCCTTTTACCCTGGATGAAGAGGAGGAGTGGGAAAATGAGGTGGAGGATTCAGAGGCTCCTAGCTCGACAATTGCCACCACCACCACCACCGAAACTCCTGTTCCAAGCACTGCTGCCTCTGCTGCCAAAGACTCAAAGATCTCGGTGGTTCACTCCCTGCCTCCAAAGTGGCACTCAATGTTGGTCACCTGTCTGGAGCACTACCGCATCCTCAAGCGCATCATTCTCTTTGAGCGCTTCCTGCGCAGCCAACAGGACGAGCAGCAGAAGAAGGAGCAGCAGCAGAGCGTGAAGGNCACCGAAACTCCTGTTCCAAGCACTGCTGCCTCTGCTGCCAAAGACTCAAAGATCTCGGTGGTTCACTCCCTGCCTCCAAAGTGGCACTCAATGTTGGTCACCTGTCTGGAGCACTACCGCATCCTCAAGCGCATCATTCTCTTTGAGCGCTTCCTGCGCAGCCAACAGGACGAGCAGCAGAAGAAGGAGCAGCAGCAGAGCGTGAAGGAGAAGTTGATGAATAAGCTGAAGGACTCCCTGCAGCAGAACCACTATCAGAAGCTGCAGATGAAGTATCAGCATCAGCANCAGAAGAAGGAGCAGCAGCAGAGCGTGAAGGGGAAGCTGATAAATAAGCTGAAGGACTCCCTGCAGCAGAACCACTATCAGAAGCTGCAGATGAAGTATCATCATCAGCAGCAGGCTGGTCGTCCATCTCCCGGCTGGCACCAGAAGATGATCTGCAGCATCAGCCGCCGCCTGATGGACATGAGCGCCTGCCTGCAGCTGTACGGCGCCTGTCTGCTGGCCAACAAGGTGCTCATCGCCGGCTTTGCCGCCGTCATCATGCTCATCCTCGTGCTCAACTGCTTCCGCTTCAGCGGCGAGGAGTTGATGTTTCACAAGTGAGCATCACAACACTGCCGCTGCGCATCATCAATTCAAGCATGCTTGCTTTTTCTTTTCTCTTTTGAGCAAGCAAAGCTTTTGAGCAAATGCGCGCTTGTACAGTAAAAGTGCACTTTGCACTTTTTACACTGTTCTAAATTGCCGCCTTTTCAATATGCTCACTTTATCTTATTTTTATCCCCTCTCTCCATCTTTGTTCATTCAGCTGCAGCAACAACAGAATAAAGTTGCATGTTCATTTTTTAACATTTTTTTTGCACACACACACACTTACCAGAACAATAGGCACAATGGAGGTGGCGGCAAGAATGTGGTCGCGATGCTGGCCAAGGTTGCATTCAGGGTTCACCTGCGAAGCGCAGTGGTTGTGCAGCTGGGGGAGAAGAAGGGAAGAAAACGGAAGTTAAAATCAAAATTGAGCTCTCTTTAATTGGTTTCACAACTTTTAACACTTTTTTGCCCCTACTCACCGTCATCTGACACCAGCGACAGTGCAGTCCGCTGATTCCGTTGTACGACTTGACGGGTTTCCGGCACTTGCTGCACTTGCCCGTGCAGTTGCCTTCCGTCCAGTGGTGCAGGAATTGCTGAGTGATGGTAAAAAAGGAGTAGTAAAAAAGTTTGTTTTATTATTTTATGCTCTGTAAAAAAGTATTTCTTTAAGTATTATCTTTTTCCTCAAACTCACTTGTGAAGTTTTCTTTGA
>NW_016190120.1:0-3812 GCF_001687245.7 Rhagoletis zephyria
TACATATAAAAGACCTGTGAAGTGAAATTATCAATAAGTTTAAAAAAGGCAATTGTATTTACTTTGCAACAAAAACATGCAAATAAAGTGTATTAGCACTTCTTAATGCAACTGAATGTATGTAAGTATGAACCACGAATACGTGAAATACACATTTATAGCTGTGATTTGTAGTTCACAAACAATGACGAATCAGTGACGGCCAGATTTTAAAAATAACTTGCGACACACTATTGATGCTTATTGCACAATCTATTATGAACGATGACGTATCGAATTGGATTTTAGTAGAAGATTATAGGAAATTCTTTGTTTATACATATTTGCTTATAGCTTACGTAGTTCGCTTGAAAAGAGATGACTACCTTGAATCAGACGCCAATTCAGACGCAATTTTTGACAACAAAAATGCTTACTTAATTACTTTTAAAATTTTAGAAATCATTTGAAAGATTGTTTAAATTGCAAAAAGTGATGCAATTATTATCGTATTTTGTCATATATACAATACTGTTCAGACAAATGTTACCACTTCGAATTTCGTCCTGTTACCAGAGTGTAACGAGATATAGAAATTTGTCAATAGCCTTCGAAAAATATGTTGCTATCAAAACCAAGTCTCGTAATTTATAGAGGTGATCAAGGTTTATCGAGTTATCGATTTATATCGGAATATGTAAATTTTTGAGTCACTGCCGAAACCAAAGCTATCGAAATTTATCGAAAATAATCGAAATAAGTTGAGTTATCGGACTTAAGTGGTCTTAAAATTCATTGAGTTATCGATATGTATCGAATTATCCAAGTCCGGCGAAAGTCATCCAAAGACTTTCAAAGGTATAAAAAATTGTAGTCACGTTTTAGTTCCAAAGCAAGATATTTTCCGTCAAATAATTCTATACGTTCTAAGTAAAACGACGTGCTAAGTTGGAAAACCTCTCCAAGGGTATTAACAAACTAGAACGACTGTCGAATTTCGACAGTAACCTGAACTGACTATTTAGTATCACAGTGAAGGTGAGTGCGTGGACAGAAAATGAGCGGCTGTATGAACGCCACTGAGGGTGCGGAGAGACAAAGGCAAAGGCAAGGACATAGGCAACGACAAAAACAAATATGCAAATGCAGACAAGGATTAAGATTTTGATTAAGGAGAAGATGACGATGTAGAGGAAGACGATAATGAAGAAGAAAATAAATACGAGGATGAGGATTAAAATTGATAAAGATTAAGATTAGGAATAAGAAAAAGATTAAGATTAACATTAACATTAACATTAAGATTCGGATTAAGGCTTATATTAAAATTAAAATAAAGATAAAGATTAAGGTTAAGATTTAAAAGGTTAGTAGCAATCATCTTTCTACATCCAAGTAAACAACTGTACATCGCTTGACGAGACATAAATTTTAACATAAAAAAAATTGTTTAACCGACCACAAACCAATTTTTGATCCTTTGACTCTCAGCTGGTTATTTCAAATTAAAAACGGCCTTATCGGCTAAGTAAGTGGTAACAAATTTAATTTATTATTTTATTAAAAAATTTACGCATGAAAATAAATACACTTTAGCAAGTGAAAAACGGTTAAATGCTTATGAGAAATACATACATATGTTTGTAGATACTCCAAAAAGACAAATACATAACTATTTATTTTATATAAAAGTTGTACAAAATTTAAAGCTGCCTTAAGCAAGTGTTTAATGACATATTAAATTTTGACTGTGAAAATATGCTTGTATTTGTTGTTTTGCTCTCTCGAATTGAGATTCATTTTAGTAAACATACAATTTATATGTTACACTTGTGAAATACGACTTAATAATCGTAGCGACGTTGTTTGCTACGGAAACGTATGACCAGATAAATAGCGAACAATAACATCACACCCTGAAAATAAAAAAAAATGAAATTTAAACAATTAAACGAGTCTTACGAGCATGTATGTATGTACACAAGAACAAGATTAAAAGGTAATCGTTGTAAAAAAGATTATAGCAAAAATAACCGACATAATCCACGTGGGATTGATGCAGCTCAATATGAATAAGAACATGTGAGTTACTTATGCAAATTAGTACTTTCTGTAAGGTAGTAATTACCGTGAAAACAAGATTTCCCCATTCACCGCCGGATGAGTAATTGAAAATGCTGGTGAATTCATCTTCAGCAGCTTTGATGCAGCCAGTATGCCAGAGGGCAGTTTGATTCACAATCATTGAGGGGTAACAGCTATTCGGGTAGGTGAGGCGTCCAATGGAGAAGTAATCATCAGGACTGAGCTTGCCGCAGCAGTGATACTGTTCAAAATGAATAATTAAAGTATTAAATATGGGAATAAAAAATAATTTGTTATTAAAAAAAATTGTTTATGCTTATGTGTTTATCATCCAATGAGTTACTGGGGGCGTGAAGGTTAAATAAATGCGACAATGAAAAAATATTTAAAAAAAAAAAATTCAGCTGATATGAGATATTTTTAAACGTAAATACATATGTATGTACTTAACATTTGATGAGTAAATGAGTCACTCAGCAATCAAATATAATTTATTTACATATAGCGCTTTAAATGTATGTACATTAAGGTGCATAATTCTTCATATGAAAAAAATTGGTGCTGCTTTTTATTGGAATTTCAAAATTTATTATATTTTAATGGCCTTATTCATAAAAAATAAAGTAGGTTTAAAGAGCTTCATAAATCGACGTTTTCATAGATTTTCCAATTTATAATTCTTTTATAAAGCTACTTTAGTTTTTATGAATAAGACCATAAAACTTTAGCCAAAATATTTCGAAAAAATTTTAAGACTGCATATCTCCAAAACCAAGTTTTTATGAATACAACTTTTTTATATTTGAAATATTTAATTCAAAAAAGTCACTTTAGATAAAAGAAAATTTTAAGCTTAAAGGTCTGCATAAAAATGTCTCAAAATTTAGATTTCTGGAGTTTTTCTTTCAAAACTGGCAAACTTACGTAAATCTGAATATTTTTTCGAAATATTTTGCGAAAGTTTTCAAATACATATACAGGCAGATTCTGAACAGAAACTCTCTGAGAATTTTTTCTGTTTTCCCTTTCGGCGGAGTTGAGCTGTCAAAAATGTGTCAAACAGCTCTTTTGAAGTTCGACTTTCCACCTCCCAAATTTTTGGGGAAAATGCTACTCCCTGGAAATTAATTATTGGAAGTTTTCTTTCTCGGGAAAAACAACTTCCCGGAGAACCAACTCGCTGGAGTTTTCAGAATTGGGCTGATAATATTTTTTTTTTTTAATTCCGGTGAAAATCTGTTTTTTTGGTGAGGCACTCTAATTTAATTCTTTTAACAGATTTAAAACAAATTTTATTTCAAATTAGGCAATATTTTAGTTTTTTTTTCGAAAAACGAATATAGATAGATAGATAACACCACTCTATGACTGCCAAAATTTACAAATCTGTACACAGTGATACGAATGCCATTAAAATTTTGTCGGACCTGGTAAGCAAACCTCGATTTGTATGGAATTTTTCGTTCCCCTCTTTTCATGTAGGCAATGAGGAATTCAATACGTGAGGCATCTTTACCACGCTTAACACTCTTGAGGAAAAAATAAATTTAAGTGCAAATACTTAGAACTGCTAAAATCTTAATTACTTCATTGCCATTAAGGTAAGTAAAATTAACTTCGTATGTAAAAATCTAAATACTCAAATACCACTTAAAATAAATGGGACATTTTTTTTATTTTTAAAATACAATTAAAAAAGTTACAATAAAAAATAAATAAAAAATATTTTAAATAATTCCCTGCTCTAG
>NW_016190122.1:0-3812 GCF_001687245.7 Rhagoletis zephyria
CTCTAGTAAAATGAATTAAATATGAACTACCATGGGAAATGTTTGCAAGGGGCTAAGGCACATATTTACTATACTACCTAAAAATGTACAAAACCGATACTTCAATGAAAAAGTATTGACTGAATCCGGATGTAATAGCGTTTTACCACCATCGCCCGCTTTTTTTTTATTGACGGCCACAAAAAATTAAAAAATTGTTTGATTTTTTATTTGTTTATTGTTTGTATTTTCGGCAGTAAACTTTCCTAAACCTCTTCAGTTTCATACCCGTATTGCAATATTTAATTTATCTTATCAATTAAATTAAATTAAAATTTTCAAACATGTGGCAACCTCCACAAAAATATTTTCGGCTGTAAGCCTTCCTCCTTCTTTTGACAGCCATATTGCAATATTTACTTTATTTTATCAATTTACGTAAACTGCAATTTTCAAACAGGTGGCAACTCTCTATTTTTTTTTTTTTTGGTGAAAACTGCTTTCAATTTCATGCATTAGTTTGCGAGTGATGCGCGTACAAACATACAGCCAGACAGACAATAATTCTAAAAATTGTTGATTTGGCTCCTATTGCACTAATAAAGACCCCCATATCACAATTTACATTTAATTTACAATTTAATTATATGTGTAGATTTTTTAGGTTTTGAAATGAGCTCTTTGTCTTCTGGTTTCTCCCAATTTCACTTACTTCAACCCTCTTATATATTTTTGAAAGTTGTATGGCCATAGTGGAATCAAGGACATCACTTAATATATGTACATATATATATGCATAAGTATCAGCTCATCTCAGCTCTACTCCGACAGATCTCTCAGGTATCACTATACGCAAACATTGGGTTAAGTGGCGTGTTGTCAAGTCGTTTTTTTAGATACTTGAGTTCCTAAAAGTAGTTTATTATTATACATAATAAAATCGTAACATTTGAAGCAAGTACTTAGTAGCTGTATAAGAAATTGTTCAAATAATGGGCCGTATGAATAAAAACTGAGTAATTGCTTTTTCTTAAAATTTCATACCTATTACTTCACTTTTGTTTGAATAAATCGAGTAAAAGGTCTGAAACAAGGTAAATTGAACAGGTAGTATCAGTAGAGCAGCTGATTTGATTTATTTCAAATTATTTGATCTCGAAAATTATAAGTTGTTAAAATCCATTTGCTTGTGAAACCTTTTTCCATACAAAACAAGCGATTGAATAGCAGCTTTTGGAACGTTCGCCCAACTCGGCAGCACGACCGCTGATTACTGGGCCTTGCAAAGGATGGATCAATGCTTCGAGAAGCAAACAAATTTACTAGGAAAGAAAGTTGCATCAATTTTTATTTTTTCCAATTTCAATTTTTTATTTTTTATAATTTTTTGTATTTCACATGGCACGCTTTGATTTAGAAGAAAAAATTCAGAACAGTTGTTGACACTTTCGATACCAGAAGCAACAACAAAATACACGCAAATGTTGTTCTTGCTCTACTGATACTACCTGTTTAATGTGCCTTGGTCTGAAATATTAAGAAAAAGAAATTGCTTATTTTTATTCATACGGCCCAATAAATATTTAACATTCAGGTACACACTGGTTATGTTAGGTTGAGCGACGCTCCTGCGCAGGACACACTTAGACTTAGGTTTCTTTGTGATATCGCATAAGGTTAACAGTTATCCCACGTTAGGCAGTTCCCCTGACTGTCGGTGGAAATGTAGATCTCATGGGTAGGAATCGTATTGCATGGCACCAGTAATATGACTCCTCATCAGTTCCGCATTAAGAGCACTGCTCAAGTCGGGGAGGCGGTAGCTTAAGATGTACCCAATTGTTCGAAATAAACCCCGCCCGTAACATTTTTGGCGAGTTTCTACCCATCATTGCAAACATGGATTGGTCCTATCTTCCTGAGAATAACCAATAATCATTCTTCCCTTGATGGGAGACATCATCGCGTGAACACCAGTATAGTATAGTATCCTCCAATTCAGGGTATTTTCTTTGAAAAACAAATAAAACATATGTATGAACGTATACCGATAAAAGGCGAACATATCGAGCTACATTCAAAACTCATTTTACTGGAATCCTGAGGAGCCTTTGATTGTCTAAATATTTCTTAAAATAAAAGAAATAAAAAATTATAGTTTAAAAAACTAAAACCTCGCTATTATAATTTCCATTCGTACTGTCATCACGTATGTAACTTGAGAATAGAGATCGCTGCATCTTTTAGGCGTATCAATATTACATAGTTACATCCCGAGCTAATAAAAGGGAGGTAAAAATGGACAGGTATGTAATTATTAAATTCCATGCGCTATAAAACTGCATGCTTAAAAATGTTCAAAAAATTCAATCCTCCCAATCAATGTTGCCATTTTTTTCTTCAAAAAATTTTTTCAAACAAACTTTTTCACAAGAAAAATTTATTTTTGAAAATATGCCATCTCTAAAAATTAACCAAAATCACAATGGTAGCTCTGAGTGTTGCGCAATATTTAAGTATGGTATTTCGGGGTGCAATCTACAATATTTTGAGTTATGAATTTTGAAATAAGAACATTACAAATTTAAAATTTTTTTAATTTTTTAGAATTTTTTCGAGCATGCACTCAGTTTGCTCAACTTCGGTGTAAACAAAAATTCATAACTCAAATAATTGTAGAGTGGTCCCCGTAATACTATACTTAAATATTGCCCAACACTCAGAGCTACCATTATGATTTTTTCAATTCTTTTTGAGATGACATATTTTCAAAAACTAAATTTTTAACAAAAAATTTGTATGAGAAAAATTTTTCAAGGAACAAAAAATTTAAAAATATTTATTTTCAAAGAGAATTTTGATGTGTGTATGTATGATTTTTTTCCAATTTGTTGTTTGGAAGAGTATTAAGTTGATTTGTTTTCGCTTTTGTGCTGTAAAGTTTTTAAAAATGTATTAATCAAGCTCAAATTTCATATTTATTTATTATTCATGTTTTACCATCAACCCAAAAATTTCAAACAAATCAAACATATGAAGTGTTAACCCCGTCCAAGATTTTTTGTTTCGTAATTTATACGTAATTATTCCGAATTATTTGCAGTCATTCTGTAGGGAAAATTTGTAAACATTCAAATTATGACTTTTTTTTAAGATTTAATAATTGTTGGAATTACGAAATTAGCAACAACTCTTAAGTAGTTAAACAGAAATAACTCTACTGGTAATACTGAACAGGGGCACAAATGTCGTTTTTCACAATACAGTACTAAGTACTAAGGGTCTTCTGACAAATAACGCAACTGCGCCCGTGTCGGGTTGGCATTAGAGTGCAAAAATGCTATGTTCTCTTTTAAAAATTTTACAAGAGAGGAAACAAATTGTTTAGCCATTTTCTTCAAGTATTTCAGAAAAAATCGATCAATATTAAAATATTTCTATTATTTTTGCCTTGTCGGATTCTCGGCGCCTGTTTTGGACTTAACAAATTTGCCTTTCGTGAAATATAAGTGAAAAAAAAATAAAACAAGTACCTTAATCTTTTTTGAAATGATGTATTTTTAATTTTTCTAGCTTCCTTTCACCAAATATGAGTTTTCAAAAAAAAGTAGACTTAGTAACTTTTCATTCTAAGCTAGCGATATGGTTATTTATAAATCTAATCCGCTATGTTACTCAAAAACAGAAATTTTGAGTTGTGCCTTTATTGCAGAGGACCATCGATATGTTCATATTTTTTAGGCAACTCAAAAATTTTGCTGTAAAATTATTTATTTATATGCTTAATATTGCGCAATGTTACTAACGCTTGAAATGCAGATAATTGTACTAAA
>NW_016190123.1:0-3812 GCF_001687245.7 Rhagoletis zephyria
GCCATACACCAATTAAAGAAGCCCCACCGCCCTCAGCTTACAAGGAAGTCGAGTACGCCTCCAAGGCCTAAAAGCAAGGCATTTGTTCAACGAACAGAAATAATGAGAAATATATCTTGTGGTTTTTCTTGAGAGCTGCCAACAGCCCTTAAACCTAACCTTAAAATTGTGTAGCATTAAGGTTTTCTTTAGTAGTTCAGGTTTTACCTTACGGCTAGCTTTATTCACAAAAATGATACTGCTGCTTTTGTCCGTTTATAGCGTCACATTCAAATTACGAATCACAATACAATAAAGAAAGTGAATAGAGAAAACGAACAATATTGCCAACTCAAATCTAGATATGAGGTTGCCATCTCGCATAAAACGTAAAACGCAAGGGAAGATCCCTACATATGTGTAAAAAAGGGTTGGCTTTTCATTACATCCGTTTTTGGGTGTTTTCACAAAACTATCACGAATTTCGTCATGCTACATGGCGGGGAGGTTAAGTATCGTATATATTTACATTATTTTTCACTTCATTAGTAATAGTATTTAACTAATTTGTTGGTAATGCAGTTTCACTAGCAAAGTTTTATTTAAAAAAGAGCACTTAATGCTTGAAACACAATACCCGGCGAACGGCGAAGTTCGCCGAATTGGGCGATTCCGTCGTTCACCGTTCGCCCTGCTATTCCGCCTACTTTAAAAGAATTAAAGCGGTAGCGAAAACAGCTGATACCACTTCGTCGTACTTATAAGTTTGGTGACCATATTTTGAAAAACGAAACCATATTTAGAAATGATGAAATGATAACAAATATAAATATAAGGCAAGGGGGAATTATTATAAATTATTTTATTTTAGGCCAGATTTAACGAATCGACCACTGTATTTTTCAACCATCAAAAATAATTCGTGTTACATGCTGTTTTCTTCTAAATCTTTGAAAGTAAAAAAACATACGGCCACCTTTGGCATGTACTGCCGCCTGGCAGAGCGATTGAAATAAATCTATCGCCACGAAACGCCACCGAGCGAACTTCGAATTTCGCTTTAGCTGTGTTCAATTTCATATGCCGGCGGGTGTTCTAATCTTGACAGCGGTAATTTCGCTGTGGTGAGTTCGCCGTTCGCCGGCATTGTGTTTCCACGGTAACACTTATATTTTAATAAATATACGATCTTTGCAATTTTGACTGACGTGTATTTTGTGTACTTAAATGTATTTTATTTTATTAACCCGACTTCCAAAAAAAGGAGGAGGTTATCAGTTCGTCGGAATATTTTTTTTTTATGTATGTTACCGCATAACTTTGGACCACGTCAACCGATTTCGATAATCGGAAAGGTAGTGTCTCAGAAGTGGTCCCATACTAATCTGGTTAAGATCCGATCAGTGGATCATGATATATATATATATTTATTTTTTTTTTTATATGAGAGTTGAACTTTGTTTTTTTTTGCTAAAAATTACTTGTTTTTTGACAATATAAAACGCGTTTAATAATTACACTTCTATTCTCCGACAAAGTAAACAAGCAAACAAATGTGATGGTGAACATGTTCGAAAACTCAACAAACTAAAACGAAGGGATTTTCAACAATCCACCTTTGTTTCCTAATGATCTCGATAACAGTAGGGAATAAATGAGTATAATGTGTTTTTAAAATATGTTAAACAAAGAGCTCTGCATAAAAATCTTGCGGAAGGCTTAACCGATGTTGGAGTAATGATGTTTATTTATTTTTTCTCGGGGGTTTTTAATCTACGCAGAAAGGTGTTCTCTGCAAAAGGTGTTCAGCGTCTTTTCTTCGCAAAACAGAAAGAGAATTCTACTTTGTGAGGGTTATAATCGCTAAGTGCGGCCAAAGGCCGCCTACGCAAAAAGGTGATCTCTGCAAAAGGAGTTCAGTCCCTTTTCTTCGCAATACAGAAAGGAGAATTCTACTTAGTGAGGGTTATAATCCCTAAGTGCGGACGAAGGCCGCCTACGCAGAAAGGTGTTCTCTGCAAAAGGTGTTCAGCCTCTTTTCTTCGCAAAACAGAAAGGTGTTCTGCCCTTTTTCTTCGCAAAACAGAAAGGAGAATTCTTCTTAGTGAGGATTATAATCCCTAATTGCGGCCGAAGGCCGCCTACGCAGAAAGGTGTTCTATGCAAAAAGTGTTTTTGATTCCGGGCACGAATAGTGGTTTTTGCGTTCCTAACGCTCTGGGCACTTTTGACACAGTTTTGACACTTGTGAGAGAGGAACATATTTTTACGCTCTAATTACCGAAACCGCCCAGAAAGCGTGTGGAACAAACCCAATATGAATTCTCTACCAGTAGAGAAATAATCGGTAGAGAAGAGGTACAGAAACGAGCTACAGATCACCTAAACAGCCATCGTTGTATTTGTAATCGATTTTCAGAAAAAAGTTTTCGATTGATTTTGTTTACATCGTCTTCTACCTCTCCGTATTGATTTCTTTAGCAATTTGATGTGTTTTATGCAGCGATTTTAATTATAAATTTTGAATTAAATTATGAATCATTTTTAACAAGCTCGAGGCCCTGCAATTAAATAAAACGCAAAACTTAGTTCTATTGATATTTTAATTGTCGATATTTCGACCTCAATCTGAGGTCATCTTCAGGACTGTAAATATACAAAAACGATAACTTATTATTAACTTTCAATTATTACAAACATACATTAAACACAACTTACACTCTTGATTGTGCCTGGTGGACTGATTAGTCGTACAGAAATAAAAGTTAAACAAGTGAAATTTTAGGCAAATGAATATGAACATAAGAAGTAAACAACTAAAAATACCGTAATTGTAAACAAAAAACATACAAACAACAATACACAGCACATTTAGCAGTAAGACAATATGTATATGTACAAACATATGTACATGTAACAGCACAGCATTTTATTGTTATTCTATGAATAGGGCATTCGCACGAGGCGATTTTACAGGCAACAAAAGTTGAATGCGGAGTTGAATGAGAAGTTGAAAGTGAAAAAGTTGCTATCCCTATTCAGACGAGCCGATTTTCCAATTCAACACGAATAGTTATTTACATTATTTAAAATGAATTTAAATCGCAAAATTTTATCAATTGGCGTAAATTTGGTAAGCCAAGCGTTCGTAGAAGTGCTTTTAGCGAAGCTGAAAGATAAAATAAGAGTAAAAAGTAGAAAAGAAGAAAAAGTATGTATACAGAACAGTGTTGGCATTTCTGGTACAATTGTACTTGTTTGATACAATTTCATTTACAATATACTTTCCTACTACGCAGTACTTTTTAGTACAATTTTGTAATCAATACTAAATATATATAGCTGAAAATTCACAGCAAGAAATTTTTTGTATTCTCTTTTGTTGTTTTGTTTTGAAAAATGGCTTGAACGAACCAGTATAATATAGCCTAGGCAAATTTTTAAAGAAACTTTTCGATACTAAGTTTTATTAAAACAAAATGTCGAAGTCAGCTTCATATAGAAACAAAGCCTTCGTTAGTTTTAAGAAGAGATTTTCTTAAATATAATACCTTTACGGCACTCACATATTGACAAGATTTTACTATTTATTTTATTATTCTTTAATTTTAATTATCTGTTTATAAAATATAATGTATTCTTTAAGAAAAACTGTATAAACCCAAGATTAAATCTTTGCGAAACAGCCAAAAGACAACATACTTTCGTAAAAATTTCGAGCTTTATTAATATTCTTTAGTTTTTAGCCCATTCAATTTTAATATAATAAAGTGCAAGTTTAAAGTAGCTGGGACATACCGTTGAACTTGGCAATTTTTTTTGTCGACGATGTC
>NW_016190124.1:0-3812 GCF_001687245.7 Rhagoletis zephyria
GATATTGGCGCCTAGGCTGCTGCGTCACATTTCACATCATTCAAATGGCCGACATGTTTAGACATTAATGTAAACAAACTATTTTTGCAAAGCGAATGGATTTAAAGGCTTTTGACTTAATGATATGAATACGTACTGGATTTTTTTTTTGGTCATAAAATTTAAAATATAGAATTATAAAAAAAAAATCATTAAACTAGTAGAGGATATAAAGTTGAAAGAAAAACAAAAATGTGCTACGAGAATGCACTAAAATTAACCTCCAAACGCTGTTTAACATCTCTTACATCTACGCTCCCGAACGATATAAATTGCTGCCAATGTGGTAAAGTGTAGGACATCCCTCAGATAAGAAATCCCAGCAGAGAATTTTCGAGAGGGAATCACATCTTTTCACTCTATATACATATATAGTATCCCGCTTGGCTATAAATATTATCAATTTCCGGGACTAAGTGTTTTTTTTTCAAAAAGGGTGAAACCCAAATATTTAGATCATTTATATTTTTATTAAAAAACAAATCCCTGGAATATTGCCAAAAAAACAAAAAAAAAAAAAAAATTTACGACCAAGCAGGCTTTTCAAATATAAAACCAGTTTTACCAGTTATAAACGGCTATTTATTTTTCTTGATAAAAATAATAGGGGTTTTCACGATCCGGTGCATACTGTCTAGCAAGGTTCATAGATAATTTTGTTGTTGTTTGAGCACATAAAATAACAACAAAATTACCAAATTATGCTACTTATGCTATCTATTCACCATTCTAGATAGTATGCACAGGATCGTGAATACCCCTAATGAGATGGAACTATAATATGTTTGCATTTGTCGGAACTAATCACAACGCCTACTGGAAATATCACTCAAGCAGTTTAATTCAGAAGCTCAGTGTTTGTCATCAGCACATCGCTTTCAAAAGTCGAAGCCTTGAGAAGGTGTGTCTTAGACACAAAAAATGTTCCACCATCTTATCCTCTTCAAGATAGGAGCAGCAAATTTGATTGTCATGTGTGCCTATTATAGTCAAGTGTTCACGAGAGCAATACCACAAGTTATTTTCAGTCCCATCTGCTCTATCAAAACACCTAGCTATCTATACCTTTTGAGATTTAGAACAAAGTAGGGTTGGCCAACTGCAGCCTCTCGATGCCACCCAGTCATTGCTAACGAATTATTCCCTTAAGTAGTTTCTTACGGAGGCCTCGATGGCTAAAAGTATAGGTGCTATAACTGGTTGCGGACCAAGGATTACCTAGTCTGAGCCCTCTTTAGTTAAGTAGTAAAATTTCTCATTATCAACAAGTAAAACAAGTTCGTTGTTTTCCAACACAACTTAGCCGAGACTTGGTCAAGGCAGCTTTGCTTTCATTACAGACGCATTAACTCCTATGTCTCCATCTCTTCACCACAGCGCATTTCATGGCCTTTAGCATTGCAAATACGAAGGCATATTACTCAAGAGAGAAGTGAATCTCATTCCCATTTTCCTCAATATAAGTAGCCTGAAGATTTTTACCCATGAAGCACTTCCACGTTTGAGAAAAATAGTCACTTCTTATTATCTGCACATACCAACGCCACCCGGTCATAAGCCAGTCGCAAGAAATAAATGTATCAAGCCTCTGACCGATACTACGCTACGCTGATGTGTTCTGTCTCGTTAAAGCCATCCAACCCGATGAAAATAAAACAAAAAGTGTTTTAATCCTTCATTGGCTCACTGAGTTTGATGAGGAAGTGGACAACATTTGATGAAACCCCACAAGTGTACTGATATATCGCAATCGCTAGCCCTGGTTTAAAAAACTGTGAATTTCTTTTATTAAAAAGCTATTAGTTATTTGGACACTTTCAGACATGCTGCTTAGTATTGCAAACCGCATTGATATGAACTTTCCTTCACTCTTTGGCTACCTCCGTAAAAAACTTTTTTGATAAAAAAAAAAACACAAAACGGTAATACTTGGTGAAATACCTTAATTATCCAGGAAAAAAATCAATATGGATTTTAATAGAAATAATAGAACGCTATCTCCTATAGATATCCGTCGTGTTAAGCTCCGCTTTGTGAGAGATTAAATTTAGCTTCAAATGCCACAAATCGATTCTATTCAAGTCTGATTAAACTTCGTGCTTATTGATTTCATACGAAAGCTTGAATTAGGTTGTCAGCCAAAGTTCCATTTGGGTCGGTCACTCTCAACCTTATTATTTAAAGCCAATTGCTCATTAAGCAGTTAACGTCACAACGAGGAAATACAACCCGCGTCCAAATTATAAGCGCAGCTCATATTGAACAAAATTTTAACAATATATTTTTCTTTTTTAATTTTAATTATTCTTTATAAAAATATAGTTTATTCTTTAACAAATACCATATAAAAATTTCAAACTTCGTGCAATATTTAAAAAAAAATCCACAAACTTTCATAAAAATTTCAAGCTTTTCGCTTTTATTTCTTAGAAAAATTTTGGGTATGCGGTTTGGTAGACAATTTAATTTTAGTAAAATATAGTGCAAGTTTGATGTAGCGTGAGTTTACTAGGGTTAATTTTTGGCATTTTTTTTGTGCTGACGGTTTTGTTCTTTTTTCCATACAAAGTATGTTGGACGATCTTTTCATATGGAAGAAAATGATCAACACCTCAAAAAAAAATTGCCAAAAACGGTAACTTATTATACTAAAATTGAATAGGATACAAAATTGCATACTCAAAATCTTTCTAACAAATCAAATTAAAATTCTGATATTGTTGAATTTTTTTATTTTTTATTGCATAAAGTTTAAAACTAGGCTTTATGCGACTTCTGTTAAAGAATAACCAATATTTTTATGAAAAAAAAAAACTAAAATTAAATAACAAAAAANTCAATATATCGTGCGCTAATAGTTTTGACACTTGGTGTATTAAAAAATATTTAATCATAATAACACGAGTCTGCATATTCAAATTATTTTCATATTTTTATTAACGCCATCCGCTGAGTTTATTATATTTTTTGCGCACACAACACAACCAGTTTTCGCGGTACCACTTCAAGTGAATTCTTTTGCTTTCAATTTAGCGCTGAGTGTTACGCTTTTGCAGCTCAGGCCATTAATTAGCAGTCATTTTTTTTAACTTAATTCTTTGTGTATAATTTTATTTATATGTAGATAAAGTTCTTAGCTAAACTCTTTTCACCGACCAGAGTAAATTCCAGCGGCTTTAGTGCGCTGTACTATCAGCCTGTCTTCATTCATACATTTAGTTATTTTTATTTTTTTATATTTTTTTTTCATTTGAATATTACTTAAGTGTTATTTTGCAACTAGTTTGCTTTGTTTTGATCAAGTTTTTTTATGCCACTGCTTTACTGGCTAGTAGTTATATGTCTATGTATGTAAATTAGGCATATGCCTGTTTTAAATGTCATGACGTTTTGTCAAAATTTGGTAGAAAAACTTCCTGCTGGGAACTCCGAAAAAAAACATACGTATGTACCATGCCAACCGAATTATCACTGTGATCAAAAATGGATTTCTAGATTCTCCATATATACATAATATGTCGTTCAAGAATATTTTTATTTGTTAGATCAATTTTTGATCATTATTTTTAATTTTTTTCGACCATATTATATTATTATTTTCAGATCATGAAATATTTAAATTGGTCATAAAAACAAACAGTAAAATTACCGAAGAAAAAAATCCAAAAAACGAAAACTTT
The DNA here is from genome assembly GCF_001687245.7 of Rhagoletis zephyria. Lineage (NCBI taxonomy): Eukaryota > Metazoa > Arthropoda > Insecta > Diptera > Tephritidae > Rhagoletis > Rhagoletis zephyria. Next base: position 3,720 of record NW_016190124.1, read on the forward strand.
TGATCGAAAATTTTAAATAAAAAAATAACGATTTTGCAATGATTTAAAAATAAAAATGTTTTAATTTAACGGTTAATGTATGGAAAACTCCAA
>NW_016190125.1:0-3812 GCF_001687245.7 Rhagoletis zephyria
ACAGCAGCGACGGAACAACATTCCAGCGTTTTATTACCAGCAATGCGACACAGAACCACTACTTAAAATGCATAGAGTTGTATGTGTGTGCATATGTACATATGTATGTATGTGTATGTGTGTAGATATTTAAACAAGAAGCAAATAAAATGCCGCGTATTAGGACAGATCCATCAGATAAAGTGAAAATTTGTGTTTTTTTCTAAAATTTAAAACGCGAATTTAAAATAAATTGAAATAATATAATAAAACATAATAAAATAAAATAAAATTAAATAAACTAAAATGAAACAAAGAAATAAAATAAAAACAAAAGAAGCGAAAAAAAACAAAGTGAAATGAAAAAAATAAAATAAAAAGAATTAAAATCTAAAGTAACTTTGGAAAAAATTATATAAAATAAAATAAAACAAAATGAAAAGAAATAAAATAATATACATTTTTTTTAAATATAATATATAAAAGCTAATAAAACTAAAAAAAAATATACTATCTCAATATTATAAAAATATATAAAGTAAAAAATAAATAAAATAAAATAAAATAAAATAAAATAAAATAAAATAAAATAAACTAAAATAAAATAAAATAAAATAAAATAAAACAAAATAAAACAAAATAAAACAAAATAAAACAAAATAAAATAAAATAAAATAAAATAAAATAAAATAAAATAAAACTAATTAAAAAAAAGATATTATGTAAAACAAAATTAATTATAATTAAACAAAAAATTAAAGGAAACAAAATAAAATAAAAACACTCAAAATGAAATAAAATAAGCAAAAAATAAATAAAATAACACAAAATTTAATGAATAGATAGAAAAGTAAAAGAACAAAATTTAAAGAAGTAAAACAAAGTAAAAACTATCAAAATAAAACAAATGCCGAAAAATATTAGAATCAAAAATTAAACAAAAGTAAATAAGATAAAATTGAATTAAAAAAAAATAATATGAAAGATAGATAATATAAAAACTAAATAAAAAAAAATTAATTAAAAGAATTAAAATCCAATAAAACAAAAAAAATAATACAAAAACTAAAATAAAGTAACCTAATCAAAATAAAGTAAAATAAAATAAATTCTTGCTGCAATAAGCCCAAATATAGAACATACAAAACAAATTAAAAAAAAATTAAAAAAAAAAAAACTAAAAAATTATTTAAGATAAAATTTAAATAAAGTAAAATTTATTTAAATAAAGAATAAATAAATTGTTTTAGTTTAAAATTGTGGCTTACTATGTAACAGATCTACATACATTTTTTGGATAAATATGTGTAAGTATGTAGTACATATGTATATTTTTTTAATTCAAAATTAAATTTCGTTCCGTGGTTTTTGGTCGAAAGTGGTGTTACGCCTATCTTAGAAAATGAGTTATCTTCAGATTTGTATAAAGATACCATCGCGAAAACGTATTTAAATGTGAACCATAAATTAAGTACTAAAAAAGTAGTTGCGTAGGTAACGCATACGCCCCGTAGCACCATACCCTGTTGCATTTTGTTTACTCGCACGCCTTAACTTCAAAGCCAAATTATTTAAAAGCAATTAAATATTGGCGTATCAGATTTTTACACAGTAGTCCTTATGCACATACGTATATATTATTTTCTTCATAAATATAACACTTTTAGAATGAATTTCGAGTGTGCCAATAAAAATTGTAAAAGTGGAATTTTAGTTTCTGAAATCATAGTCATCTTTTACTGAATGTAATTTTCTCTTTTGGTGACACACTAGTTTCATTACACTAGATTCGTTCGTCTTGACAAGAAGAATATTTTCGCCCTCTAATTTCAACATTTTGAACTATGTAAAACTATTAAAATTAAAAAAATCGTAAAATTGCAAAAATTACAAAGTAGCTGCGACAGATATTCTGCATTCTGCCATTTTGATAATTTCGTTGTAAATCTTGACACTTCGCAGATATGTTGTATTTGATGCCAACGTCTATTGTCACTAATATGATTGGTCGCGAATCTGAAGTTCAAATTCAAAAATTAGAGCGCTTTCTAAATTTATTTTTCAGGTTCATATTCAATCTTGGTTTCGTTTGCCGAATAAAATTTCTTAGTTATGTTTTTAAATGTTTTTTGTTTTAACAACTTAACAACATATACCTTAACTCCTTTTGAACTTTCTTTTCTTTACGGTGGCGCATTCTTTAAGTTCGCTTTCACCGCTTCGTTGAACTTTTAAAATGCTAAAATAGCAATAAAGCTCAAATTAAATAAAAATTTCTCCTGGCTAGCAAGCTCTTACACACACAGACGCATACTAGCGCATATACTCATATGTGTGTATGTACATATGTGTGCACATTAGGGTGCGTCACTCTCCATAAAAAATCGGTATTGTTTTTGCATAAAAATTATGTATAAAGTGTATTATATTTAAAGACTTCCGCCAAAATATTTCGGAAAAACATTATCTATTATGTAAACTGGGGCGATTACAAAAGACCTCAAAAACTAAAGTTTTTTTTTTAACTAAAATTTGTTAAAAAAGTTTTTTTACCAAAAAATCTCCTCAGAACTTACAAGGACTGCAAAAAATGTTTGCATATTTTATGAACAGAATAAAAATAATGAGATTTTTGGGGGTACATATTTTCAAATCGGTCAAGCTCACGTAAATCTTACTATTTTACCGAAATACTATGACGAAAGTCTTTAATTAAAATAAATTATATAATTACGATGGAAAAGTTGTACCATTTTTGTTTTTTATGGAGAGTGATGCACCCTAATGTGCACACTATGTAGCATAATTAAGAAAGAGGCCAAGGAACACTGTAGCGGCCAACCAAATAGAAACACATCTAAATCATATGTAGTAAATACATACGCTGGTATGTATGTATGTATGTATGCATGTATGCTTGTACCTAGGCAAACCGAAATCGGCGTCTGACTCCAAGTCAAAGTCATAGCCAGCCAGTCAGCCTCAGAGCCAAAAGCGTCGTAGCATCGGGGTACCTTAACCTTTCCTCGTCGTCGGCGTCGTTTTCATTTACTTATCGGCGTTCACTTATTCAGCTGTATGCTGAGCCAATTGTTGTTGCTGCTGCTGCTGTTGTTGTTGCTGTTGTTGCTGCTGCGACTACAACTACTGTGGTTGGATTTGCTACTTTTCCACAATCAAGTTGCTGCTGCGACTTTCCAAGTTGTTGTTGGTGTTTCTGTTTCTGTTTCTTCGATGTGGTTGGCTTGTTTGTTTCTTTGTAAAGTTTGTGGAATGCTGTCAAACAAGATCGCAGATTTATAGACACACACACACACACACACACATACAGACTCATTCACATTCATACCTACAAAGTCACTCATATTGCACTTACGAGCTTAGCGCAATAAAACTTTCAAGGAATCCTCAAACACAAACACTTACATATACATATGTATATACATACATAAATACTTGTGTACAGGTATGCAAAGAAGCGCGTCAGCACTGTTCGCAGGGTCAAACGAAAAAATGAAGAAAAAGCTTGACACTGAAAATGGCGAAAAAGTTCCAAACTCTTTAGACTTTGATCTAAGCGCCTTAAGGATGTCAGTCAATTTTGGTATATTTGTTAAAAAAAAAAATCATCTCCTAAAAAGTCTTAAAATCACCATCTGATAGTATACTGCATTGTTGCTACATGTGTGCCCTCTGCTCACTTTTGTTTATTCATAACAGTAAATTGCTTATTTCATACATCCTGTAGTGTCATATCCGCTTACGTCCACAAACATACAAACATACATGAATACATATGTATGTATGTATGTACGTGCATGCATTTCACACTT
>NW_016190126.1:0-3812 GCF_001687245.7 Rhagoletis zephyria
AAGCCGATTACCAAATTTCTAATGCGGCTAATTTCGATCGCTGAGGTCTCAGTGTTAGATCAGAAGTGCGAGTCAAAATGCTTCCATCTTAGCCTCGCCAAGGTTGGCAGTCCAAAGAAAGAAAGTAGAGATGATCCCACTTAATCTTGCTCTTGACAGCAGAAACAAAAGGAGGACACAGGCGTCCCTAGTTGCTCCTTTCCTAAGGATAACGTTTTAAGAGTGCCTTTCCAATGTCAGGTCAACAGCCACAAAGTATCCTGCGATATCACTGTGACCCGGCACCTAAACTATAAAAAGTAGCTACGCGACTGACAGAGAGGTCAGGCATTCATTTATCGATTTCAAGCGCATTGCAGTGAGTCTACCGCTTCCTTAATGTCAGCTATTTCCACCTGAAGGACACCTCAGTAGTCCGGAAGTCAGAATAGTTTTGGTGGTTTACGACAAAAGACACCTCCACCAACCCTGTTTCCAAGTTTTGATCCGTCCGTGACGAAGATTACCGCACCCTTCTTCGACAAAAACCCCGCTCTACGCAGTCCTCTCTTGAGGAAATGTAGGTAGGGAAGGATCTTTAGGGCGTCATCTTGGGGCTATGTAATCTATGAGTTCAGGGCGAAGTCGAAGCCCTCCAGAACTCCAGAGTGTTACCACCCGGTTTACCTTAGCCTAATAGCAGTTCGTGCTACGTCAATTCTATGGCCAACATCCGATGGCCCGTTTTCAACATGGCGTTAAGCGCCAGTGTATGTGTGGTTCCTAATGCTCCACTAATTCCTGTTTTACATGTGTAGTCTTCTTTAGTGAGTTCCACCAGACAAGGGCTCCGTGAAATAAGAAAGGCTTAAATTTGGTGTCATAGAGCTAATGAATTACTTTGGGCGAGAGAGACTTCACCTTTTACCGTTAGCTCCGCTACGGCAGTACAAGGCAACCGACGCCTGTCTTACCCTTATCTCAATGTTAGGCTTCCACGACAGCTTCCTATCCTGGATCAAGCCTAATTACTTGACCCTGTCTGAGAGCCGCAGACAAACCACACCACTCGAGGGAAGGGCCACAACGGGTATCTTGTACTTCCTGGTAAACAAGACTGGGATTTACAGCGAGGCTGCCGTTGATCGTCCACCTAGTTACCGGGTTCAGGTTACCTTGAACCAGATCAATAGGGGTCTACAGAAATCGTCCCTTATCAAAAAAGTTCCGACAGTCCACTTTTTCCAGTTCCTCTAGAAGGTCGTTTCTAACTGAAATCCAGTGCCGAGGAGAGTGCAGGCACCGCGACAGGTAAGTCATAGAGCAAGCCTTAGATAAACCTTATTAGAATGCTTTCAACCCATCGATTCTGAATATACTTGACTATAGCCTCTGGAGTGACATTGCTGAAGGCTCGCTCGATATCGAAAAAGGCCCATACTGCATAAAATTATGCGTGAAGACTTCCTCTGACCATTCTACCAATGTGCGTAGGGCGGTATCCACCGAACTTTCCTTGCAATAAGCTATTGACAGTCACGAGGAATCGCGTTTCTTATATCCAGGTCTATCAGTCTAGGTCTAGAGTTTTTAGCAACAAAGAAGACAGCCTGATGGGCCTAAAATCCCTAGGGGAAACATGAGCGCTTTTTCCAGCCTTCAGGATGAACGCAATACTGACTACCCTCCAAGCCATCGGGATTGTACCCGGCCTCACGCAGTTCGCATAAATAGAATCCAACCAACTGCACAACTTCTTCAGAGCACTTTTCAGCTGCGCAGGTATGATGCGAGAGGTTTAATGGTTTGAACGAATTTATCTCCCAGGCCATGTGATGACCGTTCAGAAGATCGGATAAGTAAAGGACCTAAAGTACAAAATATCGCAAAGAAGTACATTTCACAGTACTTCGACGTACGAAAAGAAATACTGTACTTCCGAAAGAAGGACGGTTGGTCACATTATACATATATATATATGTACATGTCTGTAGACTTTTGACAAAACAGTTTATCTCGTGTGAGGTCATTTTCTCTTCATAGCAGTATGTGATTGAGTTCTCGAATGATATTTTTATCTTTAGTCATTAATAAAAGTAGATCAAGATGCTATCTCAATGAAAGTTAAACAAAAATTACAAATTTTTAAATGGAAGTTCCCTATAATTTACTCTAAATTCCAACCTACAGAAAGCATGGAGGTTGTTTTGTCAAAAGTTCACAGATATGTATATTCGCGAGGTTTTTATAGTTTTCATTTAAGCTATCGATGCAGTTGACTGCATTGGGAGAGTCCATGTATTTTTTTCTCTTCGATCAGGATAACCGTTGTCAGACCTACTACATACCACGTCACCTCGGCTGTAGCTACGCACGTCGAAATAGTTGATATGTACTTGTAGGTGTAATGAAATCGCCCTTTGCCATCAATGCATTGCAGCTGACGCGCTTCACCAATGCTTATTTTTTTTTTTCGTCTACTAAGTGCTTTAAGGCAATTGTGGCTCCTTGGAGGACTTTGAATACGTTGACGTGATAAGTGCCACTCGTTACCTATAAATATAACTTAACTAAGTAAATTACCAATTATCTTAGTGGTTTTATGTGTATCCACTATAATTAATGTATTTAATAATAGCTCCTAATGCATTTATTTTTTGAGCCCCACGGTGATTTTCAAAGTAGATTATATTAACAAAAGGAGAAAGAGCGAACCAATGCCTCTAACCAATTATGCGCTAAATGGAGGCAATCTATGTCGAGAAAGTGTATAAATACTTAGTCATTGTGCCATTTGTTGATGATAAAAGTTAGTTTTTGATTGGTTAGTGATTAAATCCTGGAGGATGATTCCGTGCGGAAAGCCCAACGTCAAAAACCTGTAATCACAAGATACGGCCAATTTATTCACCACTCGACTCTCACACCTGATCTCTGAGCGCCGTCTCCAACAACTTACGCGACTTACGAACGGTTTCAAAGAACAAGGTGGACTCCTATGAGAGCAACAACGGCAATCTAGGCACCCATGTTCAGAACGTACTTAAATTATGAAGGGAGCACTTTTCCACCCTATTGAATGGCAGCAGCACGGAAAGTAGTGGTAAACACGAACCACTTCCTGACTATGACGAGGTACGAATAGTGATTACATGGCTGAAAAACAACACATCTGCTGGCGCTGATGGCCTGCTAATCGAGCTACTTTAGTACGGCGGCGAGGAGCTGATAGCGTACAGGCATGTGTTCTTATGCAGAATATGGTCAGATGAACGCATGCCCGATTGGGCCTTATCAGTGTGCCTTGAGACCGATAAATCCACCATAGATCAGNCCTCTTCGGACCGTTTGATACCAAACTAGGTTTCAGACAAGGTGACATCAGGCATTGACCGGCTGTAATTCCGGTAGCTAACTTAAGTATGAATGTCGGGTCGCTATCCCTATCTTTTTTGTATCCTAGACTTCAAGAATTCACTAGGGAAAAATATACCTACCTGAGTGCTTGAAAATTGTTTTTCTTTTGCTTTGATTTAACAAAAAAATACTTGATACTTGAGTTTTGTTAGCATGGATTTATGTGTGTACATACCTTGTCTTTCTCTTCAATAACGACACAATTCAAAACTAAATAAACCCCTTACTACTGAACAGTCTAATGCTAAATGAATCTTTATACAACGGTGATTAGTATTTCGTAAGGATAAGAAAAAGATTAGAGGCATATGCCACTGTTCAGTACTAACGTTTTTTTTTTGTGCTCTGAGTTGTTATTGCAGAGAATCATCGATATGTACTTGTTCAAACAATTATACTTGTTAGCCATCAGCGAT
>NW_016190127.1:0-3812 GCF_001687245.7 Rhagoletis zephyria
GCGATAGCAGATCACGCATTGCGCACACCCATCCATGTTTTCTATGCAACAAAAAATGTATTTCCCATCCCTCCCGAAACATTTTATGTGTGTATCATTCGAATAGTTGCGCAGTGAAGTCTCAGCAGCAACTGATTTGATTTGCTTTGCCGAAGTGCTAGCAAAGCATCAGTCAATCGTCANAGTGCTAGCAAAGCATCAGTCAATCGTCAATTATCGTAAGACGCACGAAGACGATCATATCATACATGCAGAGTTGCCAGATGTGGGGATTTCGCCCCATTTTGGGGATTTATGAAACCATTTGGGGATATATTTTTTCGTTTGGGGATGTGGGGATTTTTGTTTGGTTTAAAATTTTTTGATATTGAAATTAAAATATATATTTTTCTGGCTGCCCATAAAAATTTCTCGAATAAAGATTTTATTAGTACATACTTTTTGCGCGATATGTTTGGAAGGTTTTCCTAATGCCGTCAAAGCATTATTCGGCGCAGATGTCTGCTTTGATTGGCTGAACAAACAATTTTCGCAACAACCTTCACGAAAGAGATTCTAAAAAATAAATGGTATTCTTTAGCTATTTGAGACTTGTACTTTATTACACTAAAAAAGTTTGATAATTTTTTGATTTTAAACTTTTATTTATGCAGTTTCTGTTGTAGATTGAATTATATTTTAAAAGAAAATTAGGAAAAATAAATAAACATATGTTGTAAAAACATATAACTTTGAATTTTGGTTCTAAATCTCTGACCATAGTTGTACGTATAACCAAATGACCTCACGCATATATGTACATACGTACATATACATATATAAATGTGTGAAAATGTGTAGTATTCAAAACTGTAATAAAATGAAAACTGGATTAAAATGAACTAACACAAATGTGAATGAATGCTTTTTTTTATTTCTTACTAAAGGGGATTTAAAAGAAAAATGGGGATTTTTTGGGGATAAATGCGGCCCGATATGGGGATGGCGTATAAAAATATTCTGGCAACACTGCATACATGTGTCGACGTCGCAGCAAGCAATATGGTTTTTTGTTGTAGAAAANGAATGCTTTTTTTTATTTCTTACTAAAGGGGATTTAAAAGAAAAATGGGGATTTTTTGGGGATAAATGCGGCCCGATATGGGGATGGCGTATAAAAATATTCTGGCAACACTGCATACATGTGTCGACGTCGCAGCAAGCAATATGGTTTTTTGTTGNAATGCATGCTTTTTTTTATTTCTTACTAAAGGGGATTTAAAACAAAAATGGGGATTTTTTGGGGATAAATGCGGCCCGATATGGGGATGGCGTATAAAAATATTCTGGCAACACTGTATACATGTGTCGACGTCGCAGCAAGCAATATGGTTTTTTGTTGTAGAAAATGCCCATTCATTAATGCGCAAATGAACAAATTAAAAAAAAAAAAGAAGTTTCAAGATGTGAAAGTTTTTTAGCTTACGGTGGTAGAAGTAGTAGAAATGTATTTAGAAAAAAAATTGTTATCTAATCCACAAATGTGGTAACGTCCGAACACTGGCTGTTGAGCAAAACTTCGCTGCTTCGCACACAAGCGCNTTGTTATCTAATCCACGAATGTGGTAAAGTCCGAACACTGGCTGTTGAGCAAAACTTCGCTGCTTCGCACACAAGCGCATGTGTGTGATAGTGTGAGTGCCCACCTCTGATGTAGATGTAAGCTCAGTTATAAAAGCGAATCAAGTTTTAAGTACATCCACCCTTTGTATTCATATTTTAAAAAATATTATTAAAAAACTACATGCGAATGATGTAACTTTGTTTAGGTACAATCTGTCTCATTTAGGCGCATTTATTTTATGATATTAGGTACAATCTGAAATTTCCATTTTTCATCTCTGGTATCNGAATCAAGTTTTAAGTACATCCACCCTTTGTATTCATATTTTAACAAATATTATTAAAAATCTACATACGAATGATGTAACTTTGTTTAGGTACAATCTGTCTCATTTAGGCACATTTATTTTATGATATTAGGTACAATCTGAAATTTCCATTTTTCATCTCTGGTATCCACACACCTATGCGATTTTGTCGGTGCAAATCTCCGACAAAAATTACAACAATGGTCGGCATAGTTTTAAATGAGGAACAACACACATATGATTTTGCTGCAGCGATTATTCGAACATTCACAGTTCTTCTTTTGGTCGTGCCGAAATGGCAGACTGCCGCGTTTTGAGAATGAAAAAGGCTAATAGAAGGATTTTACAATATTAAAGCAAAATTCAACGTACAACAAAACATATTTGATGTAGAAAAGTTAAGAATTTTATTTTTGTTGAAAAATATTTTTTGCTTGTCTATAAAGTGACAGTTTTTACTGCGATTAAATCGCACAGATGTGTGCGTACTTGCGTTTTCGAAGAAGTAACNCTTACAATATTAAAGCAAAATTCAACGTACAACAAAACATATTTGATGTAGAAAAGTTAAAAATTTTATTTTTGTTGAAAAATATTTTTTGCTTGTCTATAAAGTGACAGTTTTTACTGCGATTAAATCGCACAGATGTGTGCGTACTTGCGTTTTCGAAGAAGTAACGTCTGTAGTAGGGTTGTTGCGAATATTCGCATTCGCATTCGCAACCGCGGAACTTCCGCATTAATTTTAACATTCGCATTCGCTTTCGAATTCGCAATAATCAATGCGTATCTTTTGCGAATGCGAATATTGAAGGAACCGAAAGTAACAGTTATTTTCTTTACGAGTTAAATTTGGCCAAATATTTTGTATTCCCAACTAAAAGTCATTTGCGGACAATAAACAAACAAATTAAACAAGTTTGGTATCAAATGAAATAGGACTTAAATAGCTTCAAAATCAAAACTGAAATGTCTAAACGAGCAAAGTCACCTATTGAAAAATATTTCAATAAAAAATGTTAATTAATTACCATAGAACGAACCTTGGGTGAGGTATATGAATTTCTTTAGTATTAAATGATTTAAAAAAATATATAAATAGAGGTGGTAACCTTCGTTCGTTATTTCTGTTTAAAAGCTATTTCAGTCCCCTTTCACATGATACCAAATTTGTTTAATTTTGGTAAGCTGTTTGTTTATTATCCAGAAAAAACTTTTGGAATAAAAAATATTAGGCCAAGTTTAACTGGTAAAAAAATAACTGTTATTTTCGGTCCCTGGAATATTATGCAAGTGCAATGATAAAACGTATATCTGGCCAGACAGAGAAGAAAGGATCAAAAATGAATTACAAAAACTAAAATCGAAAAACGCTGTTGACGTTACTGGTTCTCCACATTCAGAAACAACCGAAAGAATGAGAATGAAGAATTCTTTGGAAAACAACGGTGTTTAAACCAGAGATGTTGCGAATGTGGAATTTTAGACATCCGCGGATGCGAATGCGGATGCGGATGTTTAAACGCTAACATCCGCGGATGCGGATGCGAATGCGGATGTCAAGTATTTAACCCTACAACACACACCCAGAAAATACCACGTAAACACACACCCGGGATACGTTTGTACCCGGGACCTGATTTTGCGGTTTTTTAATGCTTATTCAACCGATTTCTATGATTTTTTTTTAAATGTATATTTTAATATATAACAAGTATTTTGTCTTTTGTTTCATTCGAATATTCCTACTGGTTCCAGCGATATGGGCAAATAAAGTCAGGACATGCAACAGTGGATTTTTGTTTTTGTTGTTGTCCTGATAAATGCAAAACAAAATAATATAATTTATNTTAGTATGTGTACTTCTTTTGAGCGTAGGACGGATGGTGTTGAAAATGGGCA
>NW_016190128.1:0-3811 GCF_001687245.7 Rhagoletis zephyria
ACACGCTGTCGACCGCCAAACAACCACTCGAGGCTAATTAATTTCTAAAACGCGCATGGGGCGTATGAGTAACGCGCCAACCAGCGGGCTGAAGGCTGAGGAAAAGTGTCCCAGTTTGTAGGAAAGTTTTCCGCACACATTATTTCTTAAGATCCAAGCAAAGATATAAACACTTAAAGTCTCACCGGGTGGTAGCAATAAAAATCAAAAACAAAGACAATAATGACAAACAAAGCAGTGCACTAAAACAAAGGCGCCATTAAACGCTCATAACGCTCAACAAAGTAAGCACAATAAAAGCGGTTATAGCAGGCTAAGGGCTAAATATGAGAGGACTAGGGAATACAAAAAAGGTTAGAAAACAAAATTAGTTTTCGTTGTTTTCATTTTGTGTTTGTGTGTGTATGTATGTACCTTTGTATTCCAAGCCGCAATTGTTGCTTCATATTGGCGTTCACACGAAGGCGATTATGCGGCATTTGTTGCCGACCTCTGGCCACCTGTATGCCTCAACGGCCTCTACGCTATTCAAACGCGCTTCGATGGCACGTGTCACATGCGGCAAGTTACAGAAATGCTGAGCAATCAGTACAAATGTAAGTACATTACTCTCGTAAGCGAATTATTACAAATTTCTTGTATAAGTTTGTGGGTATTTATATTTGTTGAAAAGCTACATTATTTGTGTCGCACGTGTCCTTGAAATAAACCAATTTTGCACTCATTAAATTTCATCAAACTTCTATGGAAGTCTGCGTCTATCTTCTTAGTCTCTTCATAGCTTTTTTAGCAAAAAAAAAATAAATGTTTGTCATTATTTGTCGCAACTGCGCCTACAAGTATTTTGCTTGATAAATAGTAAGTAAATATGTAATTGCAGACTTCATTTGCTCAATATCAACAAACTAAGAGTAACAGCTGCTCACAAGCGCCAAGATAAATAGACCACTCGGTATAAAATAATATTTCAATGCTAGGCCTTAATTGCGCTAAGGCTGAATGATGCCTTTGCAGAGCGCAGTCATCCAAGTAATCACCATTAAAGTCTCAATTGAAACAAAATGAAGTCAAGAGCAACGAAAAACGTATGAAAGTAGTGAGACGCCGCAAAGTTCGAAAGTGTTTAAAAAATTCATATTTTCTACAATTGAATGCTAAATAAGAAAGCTTTTTGGAAATCTTTATTTTGCCTTCTGCGGATGAAATTATATATGAATTTGAAGAAAAAATATACGGCAATTTTTGCATTTTAATTTGTAGGTGTGGATAAAAAAATTATAGTTTCTTTTTTCAAGACAATTTGAGATCTCTCCCGTATTTTTTTTTTTTTGTTCTTTTAGTAACTCTTCGGGAGAATTTAAAAGACTTTCGGGATTTTTTCAAAATTTTTTATTTGTGTTGGACTTTTTGGGAATCGGTACATAAATTTTGACTTTTTGTGTAATCCTTTTTTACTTATTATTTTCTAGGTATTGCTTGAAAAAAAGAGTGATTAATATTTTTTTCAGATTTTCCAAGGTTCTCTTAGATTCTTTTGGATGGTATCGAAAAGTTTTCGCCATGTATGACACAAAACAGATTTTTTTTTCTTAAGCTTTTTGGTTTTCTCGGGATTTTTCGATCTTTAATTAGGATCTTGCTGGAGCAATCATGTTTTTTCGGCTTTTTTTGGGTTTTCAGCTTAAAAGAATTTTCTATCGCCTTAAAAATAAAAAGTAAAATTCAAAGATTTCTCTTTTTCGAAATACTAAAGTTCTAAACTTTACGACACTTTTTTAATTTTTGTTCGGCGCGGGTTACATAATTATATGAGTGAGCGGTGAGTTACATAATTATATGATAAAAATGGGAAATTTACTACGATCTTTCGGGATTTATCGTGTTTTTAATGATTTTTCGGAATTAACAGTTCAAAATAATAGTCGGTCGTCGATATTTATCTGAGAAAAATGGGTTTTCCTAATGCTAAAAGGGTTAAGCATAAGCTAGCAGCCCGGCACCCTGTCGTAGACTGTCAAGGAGCTGAAAAAAAAGAAAATACATTATCTAGATGAATATTATACTTCTAAATACATATACATCATCAGAAAATACTCAAAATTCGCTTCGGATAATAAGCTATTTAAAACACATTTCTACCACCTTTATGTACAGTATGTAATAAATAAATAAACTTTTTAAATTTACAAAGAACTCAAACATTTTCAACCGGCTTCAAAAATGGAGGTTATCAATTCTTCGGAGCATTTTTTTCTTCTTTTATGTATGCCACCGCATAACTTTGGACCGCGTGCACCCATTCCAATAATTTTTTTTTTTTTTACCGGAAAAATGGTACCTCAAGGGTCGTCCCGTAATTTGGTTTAGATCCGATTATTAAATCATGAAAAAATTAACGGTACTCCTAAATTTGTATATGAGAACTGAGTCGGTTTTGTTTTTGCTTAAAAATTACTTGTTTAATAAAAAGTTCTATAAACACAAGATGTACTGAACTTTCAAAAGTAATACAAAATTTTACAAAAGAATCTTAATATAAATAAATTAAATAATTCCATGAAATTTTTACACTTTCAAGTTTATTTTCGTCGATAATTTAACTGAACTTGTATTTTTTTGAATACCAAAGCCCACCCCTTGTGTGCGCTTTAGGCTAAGTGCTCACATTTGCTCAACTTTAAACACTTTGTGTGTAGTTTTTTTCTACGTGACAAATTTGGTATGTAAAAGTAAACAGACAGTGCTTAATTTTGTACACACTAGGAGAGAAAACTAGTTACCTCTCTTTATATGCGCAAATTTAAACTAAAGTGTTTTAGAGGCAATTTTAAACAAGCAAGCAGTGTTTAATTTAATTAACACGGTGTGTAAATTTGCATTCATTAAGAGAGGAAACTGGTTACCTAGCGTAATATGCGCAAATTTAACCAACAAATTTTTTAGAGTGTAGGCATTGGCTTTCTTACTGGTCATTTCAGACTACTTAAGTGTTTGTCTAAGTCGGATGTAGCACATTTGGCCACTGCAGGTTTTGTTGCAAAAGATAGGAAAGGAGAAAGTGGCCATGGGATCAGCTTATGTACATGCACATGAACTGAGTGGAACTTTGCCAAGAGACTTCGCAAGATTCCTCAATTCCTCAAGCTTAAATTAATCAATGAAAAATCTAACTTTGATGGAAAAATGTTATCTCTGCAGTGACCCATCTCAAAACAAAAACAAGGGTCTTCCCATATGCAGAAAGCCTCATATAAAGCCTTTTGTGAATTACTGAATTTGAAAATCTCCTATCTGAGCAACCAATTTTATAGGAGAAATTTATTATAGAAGTCCGATTTAGCTGGTTCCGACAAATACTTAATACATTATCAGAATTCAGTCGGATGTCTCGAAAACTGACGGACTAGGTTACGCTTAAACAGGCAGACGGACAAAGCTAAATCGACTCAGCTCGACGTTTTGATCATTTTGGTATACTTTTTGATGTGTCTATCGCCTCCTCTTCTGGTACTTATAAGCATCGAACCAAAGTTATAATACCATTTCATGTACACGAAAGGTATAAAAAACTCAAACAGAAGACTATTCCATGTTTCTGTATTTTCTTTATTATCAACAGAGAAAATTAATTAACACAAATCACTAAATTGTAGTGATTCTACGGTTTTTGTACAAACAAATACTACCTACAACAAACAAAACGAAATAACTTATCGACCATAAATTTCTGGATTGTCACCTAGTGATTGATAACCAAATAGCAAATTGATAGCATGGCTTTTTTGCTAACTTACGTGCTGCCTAGTTAGGA
>NW_016190130.1:0-3811 GCF_001687245.7 Rhagoletis zephyria
TATTTAAACTTAATCGGAACCAATTATACGTATATTGACGATAGGCCAGGGTATTACTGAATGGGGTTTTTAATATTCCAAAGTTTTTTCACAATTATATAATCTGAGCTACCCTGCATCGTTAGTTGTCAATTAGCAAAATTAATTTGTGTTTAAATATGCGTGTATCCAAAACTATTTTCCACATTTGTGCTAAGATACTATTTTCTGCAGAAAGTGAATAGTATATTCTTAGGACGGGTATATAAATCGCAGTCCACTAACAAATACAGCAGTATGTGCTTTCCATAACAATAGGATCTACGTTACCGGAACTACCCGGATGTGTATCCGGCCAAGAGCCGTCACTACGGTAATACTAGCTAGAAGTGTGTTTAAAGACTCAAATGTAGGAGGCTAATATTTCTGTTTTTCTTTATGACAAACTTGTACGAGTAAAACTAATCAATCTGAGGAAGAAATGCAATAGTAAAGTTATGGCGGTTTTCGAAATTGTTATAATTTCTGGTACTAACGTTGCAGTCATTGTGAGGTGTGGTTGTTGTTCTTTTTTAATAGCAATTTAAACAGCTGTAATGTACGGATGCCCTGCTTGCATTTAAAACACGAGAATCCTATAACCAAGATATCTTCATACATACATATGCACAAAAGTAGTAAGATAGGAAATAGCTAAGTGATAATATTGTTTGAAATTGACAAAGTTATTTTAAGGTACAAATGTGCTAATACATACATATGTATGTATGGACACATGCACATATGCATGTAGTATGTATGTGATTTATTTATTGTATATAGTTTGTTATATTATTAGTTGATGTTGGCTCCGCTATATCTGGAATTTGAAGTTGCATATATATACATATGTATGTATGTAATTAGCTGCATATAGCAATATAAATATGAATCCTACATTCATGCATACATATGTATGTATGTATGTACATACATACATAGGTACAGTAGGGTTGACTTTTTTTATATTCAAAAGACTGTGGTGCCATGTAATGACCCATGGTCTAAAACACTGGAAAAGTTCCATAACTTTGTTCAGATATGTATGTATAAAAAGTCGCGCGCTTAAAAGTATTGTAAAAGTATTGTAAAACCAAATAAAGTCGACCTTGTTCGATGTTATTCATTAACACTTAAGAGTACCAAGGAATAGAAGAAAGGAAAGTAACGTCACCAAATTTGCCATAAAGGCTTAAAGTCCGAACGTAGCTACGTAGGTCAATAATGGATACATTTTTAGGCAAATGCTATGCTAATATAACCAAAATTTTACAAGTCATTACATTTCACCTGCCAGAATCCTAAATTGTGCGGAATAGCCAGTACATTACACCAAACTAATTTCGGGTCACTGATTCCAAATATACCCTTATTTTTTTACTTTGAGAAATAGTTTTTAACATACAAATTTTGGACCCCTTACCTCCTTTTTCCGTACCAATTGGTACGCATGGATTATCCAGAAAAAACGGTGCGTTCTGGCTTAGGCGGACATTAGCAAACCAAAATTTGTGCCAATAAAATGGGTGATTTTCTGAAAAAATTAATGATCTAGTTAAATTCTACACATCGAGCCCTAACCGCAAAAAAGATGTAAGCGAAACTTTTTTCAAAATTTTATTTTTGATGCAGAAATGCATCTACATAGTTCTAAATTCGACAGATAAGATCTACACCATTTCCACTTGGATTTTAGAAAGCGTCAATTCGATTTTAGAATAGCCAATTGAATTTTAGAATACGTTAATTAGATTTTCGAATTGTCAACTGGATATTAGAAAGCGTAAATTGAATTTTAGAATAGTCAACTGGATTTTAGAAAACGTCAATCTTCTAAAATCCAGTTCACTATTTGCCTATCGCATCGCATTTCTCTTTCGTATCGCATTACAGAGTAGCCCCCCTGATTACTGCAAATTTTATGTAGAAGATTGTAAAATTCAGTTTACATTTTCTAAAATCCAACTGAGGTTTTTAAAATCGAATTGACTATTCTAAAATCCAATTGATGTCTTCTTAAATCCAGTTGACTATTCTAAAATCCAATTTACGCTTTCTAGGAACACTTCTGCATCAAAAAGAAAATTGTGAAAAAAAATGTCGCTCACATCTTTTCGGCGGCTAGGTTTCGACTTACTTTTTCCGTATTTTCACGAAATATGTACATATGTGCGTCGAAACATTAGCCCTGAATTTCACTTTTTATCTGAAACGCATTCAAAAAGAATCGAGTCATATTTAGCATTGATATAGCAAAAACGTAGATGAACCCAGAAGATAATTTAGGTAGCCCTTCTTAAGTAAAGCTATTCTAAGAGGCCTACCCCAGAAGGGCTTAAAAAGTTCTTCCTTGCATGCCTCTAGAAGGGATTATGCATTTACAATTTACGCGAAGGTAAAATTTTTTATTATTTAGCATTACAAATGAATTTCAATTAACATTTTAAGTTGCAATAATACATATTTGATATGAACCTTAAGCAAATACATACTTCTAAGATATATGATTTTTAGAAATTAAAGAAGCAACTTTAAAAGAAATAATTTAAAAGGCCTTCGGAAATACGTTCTAATAAAGCCCTTCTGGAAGGCCTTCCATGGGCAGTGAAACCAGAAGAAGCCCTTCAATTCCTTCAATTTGTGCCACTCCATACAAAAAAGAAAGGATAAAGGAATGTAGAGTAGAAAGCCTCTTGACGCTCAGGAAGGCCTTTCGGAAGGGCTTTTAACTCTTGAAATTATCTACTGGGAAACCATACTTTGTCTCTGAAAATTTTGTACTGAAATAATTTTAATTTTTTTGGTTTCCATATGTCCTTCTGCGCAGAAGGTTTTTTAAGTCTGCACAAAATAAGGCTTTTTCCCGAAGCTATATGCCAAAGACCATCACAGGACAGGCTTTAACCAATTCAAAAAAGGTCAAAACAGTCTAACCCTAATGTATAGTAATGTTTTGCTGTAATTAGCAAATCCAAAATACAAATATTTTCATGAGTACATGCATAACTAAGGTACCTCGTGCTTATAATCGTTCAAAGCTCATCTTTATAATGCATATATAAATAAATAGGTAAATAAATACATATGTACATACATACATACGTAAATATTTTGCGGTCGAATTTCATATTACTCATAACCGGTTTATTCATGGAGTGAAAATGAAAGCAATTACAGAATTTATTTTTTTAGAGAAACAGAGAACACTTGATAATTTTTGGATTATACATATGTACCCTGCAAACCAAAGCCCCCAAATCTTAATGAAATCGTTAGGAGTATCACATTTCTGTAACGATTTTTTTCCGAATTTTCAAAGAAAATTATATGAAGTGGTTGACACGAACTCGTAAAGAAATTTCTATACGAAAAATAAAGAAAATTCTGGAAAAATTCTGAAAGATATTCTTCACATAGCAACATTATTTTCGTTGCTTCACAGATTTTCTTCCAAAATTTCGTAAAAGTATGGAAGTGTGCGTAATTTATTTCATTTTAGAAAATTCGGCAAAAAATCGAATTAAATCTTGACGAATTCTTTAAAATTTCTTTACAATGCAGAATATACATCTACGTACCCTGCAAACCATTTTTTCAGAGTATTCTGAATCGTAAAGAAATTTTAAAGAATTCGAAAAGATCCCATCCGATTTTTTGCCGAATTTTCTAAAATGAAATAAATTACGCACACTTCCATTCTTTTGCGAAATTTCGGAAGAAAATCGGTAAAGGAATGAAAATAATCCCTGCAAACCATTTTTTCAGAGTATTCCGCATTGTAAAGAAATTTTAA
>NW_016190132.1:0-3811 GCF_001687245.7 Rhagoletis zephyria
CCCTCTTTTCCGGCAACACAGAAAGGAGAGTTCTACTTAGTAATGACAAGAATATATCGCGCAATGTTGTAAAGAACATTTAGTTTCCTACTACAAATACTATCACAGTGGGGCAAAGAAGGTTGCTCTTGACAAATGAATTTTGAGAGGNATTTTGCTTTTAAAAGGAAAGTGCGTATATGGATAATTTCGTTTTTATTTTTTCTAATATGAATACGCAGGAAGAAGTTCTGCGCAAAAATACTTCCGCCCCTCTTTTCCGGCAACACAGAAAGGAGAGTTCTACTTAGTAATGACAAGAATATATCGCGCAATGTTGTAAAGAACATTTAGTTTCCTACTACAAATACTATCACAGTGGGGCAAAGAAGGTTGCTCTTGACAAATGAATTTTGAGAGGCCAAATATGAACCGATTTCAAGTTTCTTTTCTTTAAATAAAAGATAATTAAATTTCGCGTCGACCTATCAGTGGCGATTTTTTAAAAATGCTCTGTTTTTTTTTTATTTATTTATGCTGAAAAATGAAAGAAAAAAAATTTCACGTTTGAATGCTTCCACTTTTTTGGAAAATACTTGAAATTAATTTCAAATGCAAAATCCATTTGTCAAGAGCAACCTTCTTTGCCCCACTGTGCGCCGTTAGCAAGTATGTTTTGGCCAGTAACAGTGGAATTTTCAACGGTGTAAAGTACTGAATGCCCCATAAGGTCCGAAGCATGCCATATACTTTGCCAATAGTGCTAAGAGTGTGATTATTCCACGTCAGAGTACTGTTGAAAATTATTCCTAAATTTTTTTGCACGTATTTTATCACAGAATTGTTCAGATTAACCTCGTTATAGTCGTCAAGTCTCAAAAGTTTCTTATAAATAACAATCAGGGAATCCAACTCGCGGAGAATTCCCCGATTAGCGGGCAATTTCAGCTTGCGTGGGGAATGGACCTTTTTTGTGGGGAGTTTAAGTTCACACGGGGAAGCGGGGGATGAACTGTTTTTTTTTTGAGGAATTAGGTGTAAATAATTTTAATTTTTCGCTTCACTAATTTCATAATGATTAATAAAAACTGTAAGTTGAAATGTCTCACTCGTCACCGTAGAATGAGCCGTATGCAATTTTGAATCTCGTTCAATTCTTGTATAATAGAGTTTCAAACAAGGCGAATTTATATAAGGTGGTGTTGTTTAATCAGCTGTGTGTAGCGGTTGATTGTCAAAATTTTATATTTTGCTAGTGAGTGAGTGAAAACGTGAGTGTGTTTGCATTTTCTGTCGCCCTTTTTCATTCGGAGAAGAATAGCTGAAATTTGACAATCACCAGCTAAAAGCAAAAACAAAATACAAGTAATTGTTGTATTTGTTGAATCGATACCACCTTATATGAATTCGCCTTGGTTTCAAATTGCTGATAATTACCGTTGATTTTTTAGAATTTTCTTTGTAGCATTTGCTTTCAAATGAAGAATAAACACAATTTATTTTATTTGGAAGAAAACCGCAAGCAACTCCTTCGGCAAAAAAAAAATTAATACTACAGTTTTTAGGTACTTGAAACTTTCACTTTTTATACTAGAATAAGCCCACTCAAAACTGCATACTCAACATTTTTCTAGAAAATCTAATTAAAAAGTTCGAAATTTCTAAGAAAGTTTGTTGAATTTTTTTTTTTAAATATTGCACAAATTTTGAAATTTGGACTTAAATGGTTTTTGTTAAAGAATGAATTATATTTTTATAAGAATAACTCCAATTAAAGAGCAAAAAAAAAATAATAACTGTGAACCGCTGTATGTATGTAAATATTATATGTACATTTTTTATTTTTCTTTTTTTGCTAACAAACTTAATAAAATTTTGGTTTGGTTTATGAATACATAGATGAATTATACATATTTAAAAATAAAATAAACGGAAATACCAGAAATATATCAAAATATAAACAGTTTTTTTTGTAATAAGGAGATATCTATGGGTGGGGAATCTTACGAAATTTTGGGCGAAATCGGAGAATTCTGAAAAATGAGTTGGCTACCCTGATAAAAATGCACTTGGATTTGCTCGGATTAAAGACTAAGCCATTGTCCTTCACTTATTCAAAGAATACAAGTCGCTGTTTAATAGCGTTTTAGTTTCTACAAAAAATGTTGCCTTCTCATTGCCCCCCTCCATCATATTTGTGCGTAGAGGGCAAAGAGAAGGTAACCTTTTCCGGTAGAAACGAAAACGCTATAAGTAAGTTATACATGTGTTGCCAGATGCAGGGGGACAACTAAGATACAGTTGGACATCGTCTGCGTAAACATGGACATTACTATATTTTAACACAGTTGGAAGGTCATTAATATACAGCTCGAACAGTAAAGGACCAAGGATTGATCCTTGCGGAACCCCATTAGCAATAGGCAGCGAGTATTTATAATTTTTTTTATATAAAAAGTGCAATTAACAAAAACTGGCGTTGGTTTTCCGAATTTTTGTTGCTAACGGTCGCCAGAATTTTGCGTAGAAATGCTAATAGTTTTAAAGTTATTTGTTCTTAAAATTTTCCCATTACTTTGCATATTTTTTATATAAACACTGCACTAACCACTGTTCTCTTCATTATTATATCACCTTTTCTTCATAAACAAATGAATGGACATTTTTTTTTTAAATATTTAACAATTAATGCTTATAAAAGTGTTCTTTAAATAAGTTTCTATTCGCAAACAATCTGTAAACGCACAATTGGTGAGCGATGGCCGCGAAGTATGTAATGCCAGATCGTTGAAAACTTTACCCAAAAATACTTTGTTAGGCATTACGAAATATAAAGTATATAAAATATATAAATTTCAAGGTAAAACAATATTCTGCTTTGCAATTCACTCGAAAATATGTATTCCGCCCATATTAAATACATAAAACCAAAAGTGAAAAAAGGAACCGGTTTGGGGAAAATGAAAACCATGACAAGGCTGATTTTCCTGCAAAGCGGCGTTTTTTTTTTATTTCAATAAATATTGAAAATTTGTAATAAAAAATCGCCTACAAATTTCCGCCTGTGGCGCTTTTATTAATTCTCTGTATATAATGAAAATTTTTTTATTACATATTATCGCCTGCGGAGCTTTTCTACAAATTCAATATCTCAATATATATTGAACGTTTTTAATAAAAAAATGGGGGTGCTTTAAAAAAAATCAATACTTTGATATATTGCAAATTTTCGCTTGCGCCGCCTTTTTTAAATCAATACTTTGATATACGTATAGTGAAAATGTGTACTAAAAAACGTGCGTTTTCATTGTTTCCGTTTTCAGTTTGTTTTTCGACATTTTTTTATATGTATGGCAGCACCGAAGTTTCAGTTCAATCGCTCTACAAAGGAAAAAGTGAGGTTGAATTTAACTCTTTTGCAACTTTAACTACTAATTACTTAAAAACTATAAGCCTCTGGAGGAAGGGACCTTCATGTTTAAAATCAGGAGACGCCCTCTACACCCTCATCAACCTTTTATTCTATGTAGAAACATGACCAAGTTTATCTTGTTTTCAGCTCAATACGAAAGCATTTGTATTGAATAAAAGAGTAGGTGTTTTCGCTTTTCTTGTAGTTAAAGTAATTTTGTAACATTTCGGTCGTTTTTTAACATTATTTTTTTTTCTACATGGCTTTGAGGTTTACGTGAAATAAACTTGCTTAAAATATTTTGGACAAAATGCCATAGAAGTTGGGAAATTTTGAGGCGGCTGGAAAATTTTCAAAATAAATACAAACAAACATACATACATACATACTAGAGGTATACGCCGCCGAGCCACGCCGCCG
>NW_016190133.1:0-3811 GCF_001687245.7 Rhagoletis zephyria
TGAAAAGTGTTTCATGAGATTTGTGATCTGAGTTGCTCTAACTTGCTCTATTGTTTTTTTGACAACTGCTCTATTCTGCTCTAACTTGAGCTGCTCTGCACTTTTTTCGGTTTCATTAAACACAACTAATATTCACGCATGGTACAATAATTACAAGTATTGTCTTCCCAGAGAGTGCATATTCCGATCTGCCTTATTTGAAAAATATTGTTGCCCGCCGTAAAAGGTTTACTGTAAGGGAAAAGGGATATTTCTATTCACCATTTACCATATATGTCTACGTATTTTTTTTTTCAAGAAACCTTGCAGAGAACTTATTTAAATTGCAAAAGCCGAAAAATAAACATTTGATTGCTCAATTTATTTCAAACGTTTTTTCCCTTGAAAAATTATAAAAAATTAATTGAGCGAAAACCAAAGCAAAGCCACCTAAAAGTAAAGCAATCAACATTGAAATGCGCCTAAACGAATTTTGCTGTGAAGCAAAACTCTGGGAGGTATTGTGCTTCACATCAAAATTCGTGCTCCCTTATTTTCATTTTGACACAGTTCAATGTTGATTCTTTTACTTTTATTTGGCTTTGCTTTTTGTTTTCACTCAAATTAATGCCTATAATTTTTCAAAACAAAAGAAAAATACGTTTGAAATCAAGTGAGCCATACAAATTTTGAATTTACATATTTACCAGCAAATGTTTTTTTTTTTACCGGCTATTGCAAATTAAATAAGTCCTCTGCAAGATAGTTTGTTTAAAAAATACGTGTACATATATGGTATATGGAAATATCCCTTTTCCTTAGCAGTAAACGTTTTAGTGGAGGCAACAATGATATTTTTTAAATAAGGCAGATCGGAATATGCGCTCTCTGGGAAGACAATTCCTGTAATTATTGTACCAACATTGTTGCCCACACTAAAAGTTTTACTGCTAGGGAAAAGGGATATTTAGGTACCCCATATGCCATATATGGACACGCATTTTTTAAATAAACCTTCTTGCACGGGACTTATTTAATTTGCAAACGCCGAAAAAAAACATTAGTAAATAAATTGAAAACTTGTATGGCTCACTTTATTTCAAACGTATTTTCTTGTTTTGAAAAATTATAGAAATTAAATTGAGCGAAAACAAAGCCAAATAAAAGTAAAAGAATCAACACTAAACTGCGTTAAAAAAAAAATAAGGGAGCACGAATTTCGATGTAAAGCAAAGCTCTCTGGGAAGACAATACCTGTTATTACACAGGGCAACACTGATTTTGGTGCGGCAAATGTTAAATCTGTTTTTGATAGACTTTTTTGAGCTGATTACGAATCCGTAATTATAAAGATTCCATCAAGTACAGATTTTGAGAAAATCGTGGTCAAAGTTTCAAAAAATCGGGTTTCTTTTCAATATTTGAGAAGCTCGAGCAAAGAGTAAAAATGTGGTAGAACCTTCCACTTAGGCTTAACTTAAAGCTAGAACCCTAGGCTACTGCCCCTGAAAATACCATCTCTTCGTCTTGACCCTAACAAACTCCCCGGGAGTATTAAGAATTGGCCTGATAGTAAAATTTTACGAGGAATAATTTTCTAGAACATTTTAACCCGTTATCTCCCACACAAAAGAGTCGTTTTGGCCCTTTTTTTAGAACGTCCCAATAAAATGGCATTTTAACGGTCGCTAGAAAGTTAACATGTTCTAGAAAATTAACTTCCATAAAATTTCACTAGGGGTTTTCTCAGAAAAAATCTTTGTACAAAGAATCTGTAAGTCCACAGAAAATAAAAATATGCACCAACTTTTTATGCTTTTATTTTATATTTCGTTTATATATATAACTCTTGCTCTTTTCGGGCCTGGGCGGCTACTCTGTAATGCGATGCGAAAGAGAAATGCGATGCGAAAGGTAAATACGCCGTAAGTAATACGCTGTGGCGATTGCCTATCTCATCGCATTTCTCTTTCGCATCGCATTACAGAGTAGCCCCCCTGATGTTTCGGGAAGTGTAAAATTAGCATCGGAATCATCGCTGTTATCAAAATGTGAGTCACACATGATGTCCACGTGTAATTCCAATTCTGGCTCTACTGCGTCATCTTGAAATTCTTCATGATCACGATCCTCAAACACGTGCTTACTTCACCAACAAATTTCTGCAAGAATTGTATCCGGTGTTTTTTTTCCTCTATATACAGTGACGAGCAAAACTGTAACATGGTGTAACGCTTTTTGTATCAGCCGCCGCTATCTTTCCAAGTTCTAACGACATTCATACTTTTGTTGTATATTCTTATTGGTACACCTGTACTTCCTCTCTCATAACGAACTGAAATCAACCAGCAGACAAAAATGTAAATTAAGGCATATGTTACAGTTTTGCACTTATATATTTTTAATAACTTTCTGACAATTTTCACGAAAAAAAAGATTTGTTAACACAATGTTCAGTATACTTTAGCTTTTTTTAGTTCCTGGATGCAATTTGGCATACCTTATTTGTATCTCTTTAAAAATTCTGGAGGTATAGCCTTCCATATATCCTTGGTTTTCTTTCAGAGCTCATGTAGTCCATTGGACGGACTTGGATACTTAGTAAGCTGCGCTTTTAGTTGATTAGCAAATGTTCGACGAGATTCATATCCGCGGATTGTGGAGGTCATTTCAAAATAGCAAGTTTTTGCTTTTGCATCCAGTCTTTGAGAACATATGCAGTATGTTTTTGGTGATTTTTCAGCAGAAACTCTCATTTTTCGACTACATCTTGCAAACTTTGTTGAAATATGAACAGATACTGTTCCTTACGCTTAATGCGTACTACCGGACCAAAAAAATTTCTGAAATACAACTCCAAACTATTATTAACCAACCACTGAGATTCCCAGTTTGCCTAACATGATGCGCTTAGGCTTAATTTGGGGCTTTGATCCAATACCATGCATGGCCATCTGATTGAAAGCGATTAATTTAGTCTTGTCAGACTAACTAACCTTCAATTAAATCTTAAACATATGTTTTTTTATTGCATTCTGTAAGGCCTAACATATCCCAATTAGAGGTTTACGCCGACAGGCTTTGCGGCGACGGCGTGGTCAACTTCAAAAATATTCGTCTGGAAACGCCGGCGCTACTGCTCATAAGGTAGATTTCAAAGAGCCATGAGGCTACTAATCTTATTATTCCAACTCGTCAGCGTTAGGCATTCGCCATGCCAATTATTCTATTATTATAATTCTATTTATTTCATTATTGAATTCCTACTTGAATTAAAATGTTGAGTGTCTGGCGCTTATTGATGGGCGAACAGAAGAAGGTCTGAGGTATATACATACATACACACACGGATCTCTATGTTCTCTACAGATCCGTATGTACTATTTAAATTTAAAGAAATAAAAAACCTTTAAAAGTTTAGTTATTGGGGTAATTTATGTCGCTCTCAATAAATTTTTGCAATAATCTTATCAACCGTTATGTTAAATTACGGAGTTCTTACGATTTTTTGCGGATTACATATTGAAAACAAGGTTGGTCTACTTTTTTTCCAAAAGTTTAACCCATCAACTCGAACCAGAACGGGCCTTTTTGACCCACTGTTGAAAATAATGGCTTATAGATTTCTACTAAAATATGAAGGAGAACCGAAGGCAATGAAACATAATACAAATGTTTACCATAAAGAGGGAACTTTAATCCTTTGTAGAAAACATTGCGATGCGAGGGAGCAAAACCTTCCTGGGGTTTGACCACCACTAAGGAATGCTAACATAATTTTTGCACAGCCACCTAGTACTGGTATACGTATGTGGGACCCCAGAATAAAATA
>NW_016190134.1:0-3811 GCF_001687245.7 Rhagoletis zephyria
GATGAAGATGAAGATGAAGATGAAGATGAAGATGAAGACGAAGATGGAGCTTCGTATATGTATGAAGATTCGTTTCAAATAATATGCCCTTTAAATTACATTTATGCCAGTTTTATGTACAGTATGTGACAAATAAATTAACTTTTCAAAGTTTCACAAACTGTACTTCATTTACATATTAACAAATCAACAAAGAACTCAAACATGTTTAACCGACTTCAAACCATGGGAGAGGTTATCAATTCGTCGAAATATTTTTTTCTTTTTTTACCGCACAACTTTGGACCACGTGAACCGATTTCAATGATTCTTTTTTATCGGAAAGGGGCGTCCCCTGATTTGATTTTGATCCGATCATTGGATCGAATTTGGATTTGGGGTGCGTTATCAGACAAATGAAGATACCTACACTTTTGCGCCGCCTCTAAAGGGAAAGCACCAGGCGTGACGCGAATGTAACTAAACTTCTTCACAAATTTTTGGTATTTATTTTACTTTTATATATCTATCGATAGAAGTGTTATTGCTTGCTCAAACCCGTGTTCTGAGCGCTGATTGCTTTTACAAGTTTCTAAAGTACTTTCCTTTAGTCGCACCCGTTATTTCTTATCTGGCAATTGCTTTTTTCCTACAAACCCGACAAAGATACTGGTTATTGCACTATCTAAAACGATGCGGATTCAGTATAATCGAACTTAAAATGACTTAGAATATATTCTTGGATAAGCAACACCAAGCTGAATAATATCCAAACAAGAGAAAATAATGACAAATATGCTCATTTAGACACACAACGCGCATACATATGTATTTACAGTAGCGTCTAGAAAAAACGGTGCCAGTCAGCAAAAGAAATGTAGCTTATCAAATAAATGTTGTCAGCAGATAATCTCACTGTGGCAAAATAAAAGACGAATCGACGATTAATGCGCTGCCGATTGAAAAGCTTTTTCGCAAAGACAAAAAGGGACTTAAATAGTAGATATGAAAGTAACTGAAACAATGTGTACCGACAACTACAACACGAGTAACAACGCGACATTCGCAAGCGATTGCCTGACAACAGTTTCCAAATCCTACAAAAAAATGGCGCCTTTTCTGTTGGAATTTCTTTTTGCTGATGCAGCTTATTTCAGCGCCTGCTAACCCAGTCAACCGCCCACTAAATGACGAGTGATGCTTTACTGCAGCTTGATTGCCAACATTTTCGCCTTTTTCCTGCTCAGTTGTCTGACTGATAACACAGCTGTCCAAATTACGTATGTACATGCATTGTTTCAAGCTTTTGTACATTTGTACGCTTTTATATACATACATATATTAAATGTGAATGCGAAAGTATGAGTATCCACTCCTTTGAATGCTCCTCACTTTAAGCGTTAAGTTGTCAAATTGCGGCTTAACTGTTTGCCTGCTCTCTTTTTTCTTATTGTTGCTTTTTTTTTTGTTTCCTCGCCTTCTGTTGCTGTGTTGTACGATTTGCTTATTATAAAACATTGTTGTAGTTGTTGATGTCAGCCCAAAGATATGCAGTACAGCTGACTACAAATCATGCATAGCTGTGAATTGGCCATACTAAGCCAGAAGATGTTGGCGATGGGGAGAGTATATAAATGCGCAGGATTATGGGACACTTAAAAGCGATAATCGGCACTGTTAGCTAATCGCATGCATTAAGCTGCGTTGTTGCTGTTACTTTTACTTACATATTTTTTTAGCACAAAGATAGATTAGGCTAGGTACAAGTACTTTGCATTTAATTTGAAGGGAGCTTGTACAGTCTTCAAAATGGGCTTGAATAACATATATCAATAAAAATAACAGGAATTTATCGAATAAATGAATTATGTTAAAGAAACAAAGGTTGCGCAGCAGTAAATACGTATTTTACAAAAATAGTAGGGCATTCGTTTCTCTTCTGTGCGGGCGGAGGCCAATTGCAAATGCCAAGGGAAGCCAAGTCCTTCTACGCTTGGTCTTTCCATCGCAGTGGAGGCCTCCCTCTTCGTCTGCTACTACCAGCGCATTTATATAAATGCTTTGTTTCCTCATCGAACTTGGAAAAGACAGAACAGACTTCACGGTTTTTGTTGGCGATGATGTCCATGTCATCGGCGTACGACATCAATTGCACGCTCTCTGCACCTCCTTTTATCTTCTCCAGCATAAGATTAAATTAATCACATGAGAGGAAGTCGCCCGGTCTCAAACCCCGTTTGGTAGCAAACTGTTCGGGGAGATCTGATGGTATTGCTCAACGTCATTTTACATAGTCGTATTAGTTTCGAGAGGATGCCGAATTCTGATATCGCAGCATATAGGCAACTCTTTTTAATGCTATCGACTTTGAAGTCGACAAATAGGTGGTATTTTCCAAGATTTGACATATTGTTAATACCTGGCCTATGAGGAATTTTCCAGGTCAGAAGCCACTCTGATAAGGCCCAATCAGTTCATTTACGGTGGGCTGCATTCTTGCACAAAATACGCTCGATAAGATCTTCATTTTTGAATCCTTATCAAAACTCAAACCTCTATTCGGCGTAACAACAGCAAACAAGAGTTCAGTTCAGGATGAGAAAAACACGAAAATATTGTGCAAAAGGATATTGTGGAAAGGGATAGATAATGTGATTCAGAAACCCAAATAAAAAGAGAAGAATGAATTTTCTCAGAGAAATGTCACATAGCATATCCATTATAATTTTTAAAGGGGAAACTATGCAGTTTCTGAAATATTAAGGATTATGAAAGTCAAGTAAAAGGCTACTAAGCGTGACCTAATAGGATCCAGGGCTATGGCATAAAATTAAAAGCTAAATCTACCCTCACGGCACCAAGATTGGAGAAAGACCCTCAGTTTGCATTTTCCCGACGTGGCTCATGGCTAAAACACTGGGATTTCACTGAAATGAAGCACTATCAAAATTCCGAGTATAATTTCCGTGAATTCAAAAGTAGTTTTTAAATGCCGCCGATTTGTCTAAGACATTGCGGCATCGAGAAAACTTTCCTTTCAAATATGCAAACTTAGCTTTAATGAATGATTCAAACGAAATTGAAATTGAAAGATAAAAACGGGAAACTTCTTATTAAATTGCCAGAACAATTTGGCCATCCACTTTTAAGGAGCACGTTCAACTAGAGTTGGAACGATTAATGCGGGAGTTGTTCGAATAAGCCAGAGACCATCCAACACCTCGTTGCCACTGCCCAACACCACCTATTTGCACGATAAAAAAAATCTTGGTAGTAACTCTATCAACGATCTGTTTACATGGTCTGAGATCAATAAAGATTAAGAACCTCAACATATTGCTACAGAGTACCGAGTAGTTTTTGGGATAACGCCAAAAACTCACCACCCCAGAAATTTCACAAATAGCCTTGTGTACAACAGGATACTTCCGCCTAACCTAACCTAATCTGAAACGAAAATTTTAAGTAAATTTTATGAATCATTTGAGAAGGCGAAAATTGGTTCATTTTTAATTAGAAACCTTTTCTTCTTTAAACCATGGTGAAGTAATAAAACAGCTTTCCCGCAAATTTTCAATTAAGATAGTGTCAAACCGTCATTCTCGCTCTTATTACTACACCTGGTCTAATTTTACCACGTTCATACCTTGAACTTTTTAACTTCGTAAGTTCTAGCTGAGCACATTCAATTTGAAAAATTATCGTCTTCATAAAACCTTCAATGCTAATTTCATGGTAATTTATTACTTCATTGCATAGCTACGTACGTATGTATAGTATCAAGGCTTACATCCCTTTGCTTACATTCTGTATTAAAATACCATTGCCAATA
>NW_016190135.1:0-3810 GCF_001687245.7 Rhagoletis zephyria
CGCTAAGCCTATGAGGTAACACGCACATCTGGCCAGTGGTAGCGATGTCGTCTCTGGTATTTATTTCTGCGCATTTCTACTGATGTGCGCAGCAAGTGCGATCGATGATCGTGCTAGAAATTCATAAATCAAATCACCTGTCGACAAGCCAATAAATTTGTACGTTTGCGATGCGCTGGCATCTATGTAAGTACATAAGTAACATACATACTTGTTTGCTACTCGAGGTTTATATTGCATGTAAGCTTGTAAATTGACTCGCTTGTTGTTTAATCAATGTACAGCAGCTCCCGCTTTTCTATAATGCTGTAATCGGCATTTAATCAAAAGGATTCTCCGGTTGCACTGTCGCTTGGTCACTCCACCCTGTAGCTGTGTTGCTGTGTTGTTCTCTCATGCTGTGCGCCTGCTAGAAAACATATTTGTGCAACAACAAACGGCAGCCCACATATCAGCGAATCGAATGACAGCGTACATCCTCATCGACTTTACATTTTTACAATATTTAACGAGAATTTATTTGCAATACGCTTTGGAGATGATCGTGCGCGAACGTGTTCGAACGTGTTGATAGCTATTGATAAGGGTGTCTTGCTGTCGGTGGCAGAAAACACTTGACCTTCCTGGCGGCGATAGTTTCGACCTCTTAGTCAAGTCCTTTTGACTCTCGAAAAAAAAACAGGAAACTTAACTACTACATTGCTCTTGAGGAAAGTTGTAGCCCATTAAGCTTAACTTAGTTCATGCTGAAAGGCCAGAAACTCGGAAAACTCTTCTTTCCAAAGTTACACATAAATCTTGTTAAACACCTCGGAGCTAAAGCAGGGAGATTCTGTGGCAAGATTGGTGCAAGGTTCAGCTTACCGAGACAGAAAATTAGTAAGTCTTCACGTTGCGGTGCTTAGATGCTTAAACTTACTTTCTTAGAAGGCGTCTAGTTGACGAGTAATGTAGTCACCTTAAAGTTCCTCCGCACAAAAATGAAGAGGGGAATCTTAAGGCGAACGGATCCGAAAGAAGGGGCACAACCAAATAGACTCTGCAGTTATCCAACATCATGGAGGTTCCAACTACCCACATCCTTATACGTAACCATGCTAAACGATTCGAAGTACCGTTTCGAAGATGTTGCGCAAGTTTAAAAGGAAGAATAAGCTACAGTTTTTCATCTGCTCTTTAACTCACTTAGGTACTAGATTGCGGAATCTTGGGTCACCATTGTTGGCTGAGATGCAGATATAAATGTAAAACGACTATGACGATGTGTCGGGAATGTAAATGGGTCTAGAAAGAGAGAGTGAAGTTCCTTGTGGGTTCACAACGGTCCTTCGCGTTCAGGGTTAGGTCTTCCATTGACTACCAATTTCTGGATGAAGGACTTATTGGACCGATTTGGTTAGTTGTTGGCGAGTCTAAAATAGTACTTCTAACCTCTACACCACAGCGGCTTCCGAAATAGAAAAAAAAATATATAAAATAGTGACCATGCCCTTTCTTCCTTAAACCCGAGTGCACTGAATCAACTTTACCTTCAGTAAACATCAGTTCAGCTCGATGCTAGGTTGTAGGGGAAATTACTAACATCCGTCCCCAATGATTTACACCTACAGTCACGTTTCAGTCCAAATCCATATAAGTCCTTTCTGTCATTTGGTATTTTTTCTCAAAATACTTTATAATCTTGCGAAACGCTAGAAGGTCCAAGCCTGTTTTTCCACCTGCATTTAACCGTGTTAACCCAGCGCCTTCTGTAGAACGCACAGGCTGAAGAGCTCCATCAGCTTTTGAGATATCCGGAAGTTACCCGCTTATTTTAAACGTCAAAAAGAAGTAAAAGATTTCCCACTTGGCTACAAATAGACATCCATAAGCTCTTAGGTGGCTAAGGCAAGCATTTATTCACTGATGGCTTCAAAGCCGATGTAATATTGATCTGGCATATCCTTGAATTTGAGAGACACTTGAATATTGGAGATAAGTGCTCAGACATGCAGTGACGAAAATTTAAGATCTGAGACCTTATAAGCAAACGGCATAACGGCGCGTTATTTTGAGGTGACAGTTTTTCATACTAGAAGTGGACTTGAAGATCTGCCCCTGCCTGCCGATGGGCAAACACTTTTAGAAAGGAAGTTTTTCTTTCATTTTGGGACCTAGACTTTACCAAGTGATAGTACGCACCTCTGAGGACTTCACTACAGCGGCTATGACCATCGTTAGCAATGCAATTTTCGCCCACTTTCTGTAAGAAGAGGTCGTCACATTCTCTGCTTTTGTTCGTGAGTAAGAAAAGTTAAAAAAAAACAAGTACTATTAGCTATAATCATTCCCAACGCCTATGTCTTTATTGTACTCGTGGCATCTGAAGAGCCATAGGCAACACTTCTTAATTGTTTTTTATCCCAGCCGAGTAAAACCCAGCTAAACGTCACATAAAATATTACAAAAATTTGATTAGTCTTCCATTGTGGTAACAGAATCCGTTAAAGCCATTGCAAGTTGGAGATCCGAGCGCTTTACTTTTCCTCGACAATATTGAAAAATCGATAGGGGCGAAAAATTGCTCTGGACCACTCCGCATCTCGACAGCTAAATGTAACCATACAACCTAAATTCCGCTCATATTTGATGACTACAACAACAAATTAACCGCCTAGTGGCGACAACATATTTTATTGTCAATGCTGGAATTCGACGAAAAAAAGCGCTTTAAATCATAACTATTTGAATAATCGCTACTGTTTGTCATTTATACCGCAGAAAGCTTTCAATAAGCGCACAATCACATGCACGAAGCGGCTTAGCAATGTTATCCTGATACATATATCATGCACATACATACACACATATCTATATATATAGTATATGAATTTAGCTGCGCATAACATTCTATTTAGGTGGCCAATGGCCGCTGGCCCCAATTTATGTTCATATTGATTTGATTTCCGTTGCCGAGGCGACGCATGTTTCTGTCGACTTAGTTGCCACTGTTCTGTGTTCAACTGACAGCTACCAACCGACCGACCAACCGGCCGGCCGATCGGGCCAAACCAAGCCAAACAAATTCACAATATCGGCCTGTGCCACCACCAAATCAGCACAAAACCAGCGCCACAACCAATGCTTCAAGATGTTTGCTATTCATTGTATTACACACCCCGCGGGTCCCCCCCACAAAATCGAACGAAAAATNCCCCCCCGGGGCCCCCCCCCCCCCCCAAAAAATCGAACGAAAAATGTTGTGAAACTCCTAAAAGGCGTTTTTTACAATTTGTCAATCTTGTTAGCCACCAAAAGGATGCACAACGTAGCAGTAGGCTCGCATATGACACTGCAAATGCATGGAAAGACTGAAGAGGAGCGGAGCACACCTAGAGGAGCGAGGGGCTCTTGTGCGCAAACGATAAATTGCGAAAATAAATAATATTTTTATGTTGACTCTTCCCAGTCGCGCACACACATTATCTCGCATATGTGTGGATTGGTGATTCCTTTGGTTTGTAGCCAGCGGCAGTTGGTGGGAATGTGATTGCGGTGGTGGCGGCGTCGTTGTCCACTCGGCGCTCCAACTATAGCCACACACATGGCGTGGCGTCTGGGCTGGGGCTGGCATGGACGCTGGCATGGAAGGTGTTGCCAAGTTGTTATGAGTTTTAAAATCACCAGCGTTCAATCGCTTACATTTATTCGATTTTAATCGATTTTCTGTGTGAGGATAAGCTAGCCACATAGCCAGCTAGCCAGCCAGCCGGTTGGCGGGGTATAGCTACTAAGACGGCGTCGGGTTAAAAGCGTTGATTTCGCTTGCTG
>NW_016190137.1:0-3810 GCF_001687245.7 Rhagoletis zephyria
GGAATCGGTAAACGGACAAAAATCCGCACTTCATCCCTTTTTTTTCCTTTTTCGGATCGATGTTCGGATTTTTTTGCTGGCTGGGTTATTATGAGTTTCATTTTCTACGAAACGGTTCACTTTTCGTGTCGGCGGGAGGATGAATAAAATTCGGACGATAAGGGGAATTATGTTACAAATAAAACATTTAAAAAGTACTTAAACTATTAATTATGATCGTTGTTTTTTTATATGTTTTAAACGAGTTTAAAACAAACTGTTTTAAAGCGTGTTTTAAACTTAGGTGATTTTTTCCATTGTTTTAAACAAGATTTGAACTTTCCGTGATAAATGGTGGCTCCCATTTGGTTCCATTTTCAAGAAACCCTGATTGTAAGCAAGAATCCGTCTTGATCTATTAACTGACAA
Organism: Rhagoletis zephyria; assembly: GCF_001687245.7. NCBI lineage: Eukaryota > Metazoa > Arthropoda > Insecta > Diptera > Tephritidae > Rhagoletis > Rhagoletis zephyria. The sequence continues at coordinate 409 of NW_016190137.1, forward strand.
CTGTTGATCAACTGAATGACATATTTATTTATTTACGCATTTACTGACATGACGTCTTCTAATAGCTCAGTTATGCATACTGGCGCTGCTGTACCATTTTTACGTAAAAATCAAAACCTAACAGAATTCTACATGTGAAGTGCTATGCGTTGGGTAACCGTTTATACGCAAAACCCATTTAACAGATTCTTATGTGACAACTCTCATGCAACGCTAAGTATGCATAACTGGGCTATAAGAGTAGCAGCATTTACATAGTACTGAATTTTCAATTCTGCCACGTTTTATTTGATAGGAATATTTATTGTATTTTTAATAAAAGGTCCTTATTTAAATAATGGCAGCCTACGTATTAATAAGTTAGGGTTAAAAAGGCAAATGGTGGGACATCCAATAAGCATTTCTTAGAACGCTGACAACTTGTAACCATAAATGCCTTTTTGAGTAACTTTGCACTCTTTTAATATTCATGAATTCTACTTTCTTTTTGGCTAATTATATTTTGAATTTTGGCGTTAAATACAAAAGAAACGCCTTGGCAACTTGATGAAAAATAATATATCAGAGATAGTGGCATTTCGGCCATTCGGAGAAAATGGTGAAAAATAAATCGTTATTAATCGGTCTCTAAAGAATTATTCTTCCTGTTTTGCTGTTGTCACAGATTTAAACGCAATCCATGTAATTTATTTTTTGATGTACAGTGACATCTTCGCTGGAATGGCCTCTTAATGGATTTTCGGTGCCACTTTTGAACTTAGCAAATTTGCTTTTCAATGAAGGTAAGGGTTTTTTTTTTAATTAAAACTCGAAGGAAGAAAACACACGAAGTGCAACTACATAAATATTTCACCTTTTCCAACAGTATTTCAGGCAAACGAATTTCAAAAAAACTCGAATGTATTTCAGAAAAGGGCAAATGTTTTCAGAAAAGGGAAAATGTATGTATTTCTGAAAAATTATTATTCAGAAAAGGCCAAATGAATTTCAAAAAAACTCAAATGTATTTAAGAAAAGCCCAATAGATAGAAAAAGAAAGATTAAAATAAAGGTAATTATAGAGAAAAGGATATAGATAGAGACACAGAGCCTCAAGCTGGGAACTACTTTGGGATTTTAGAGATTTTCGCGATTCTCGGTACTTATCGATATAATAATCGATATTTTTATCAGTTTTGTTATCGATATTTTTAAAAATTTTTTGTCCAAATATTATTATAGACTTTGTCAATATTTTTATCGATATTTTCATCCATTTTGATATCGATATTTCCGGAACCGATATTTTTATCGGTTTTATTATCAAAATTTTTATCAATTTTGCTAATTTTGAAAGTTTTATAGATTTTGTTATCGATATCTTTTATAGATATTACTATCGATATTATTATCGATTTTGTTATCGATATTTTTATAAAATTTTGTACCGATATTGTTATCGATTTTGTTATTGATTTTCCAATCGATATTTTTTATAAAATTTGTTATCGATTTTGTTACTGATATTTTTATTAATTCTTTTATCATAATTTTTATCGATTTTTATTGATTTTGTTATCAATTTTGTTATCGATAGAGTATAAAGATAAAAATAAAGATAGAGGTAAACAGAATAACAGCTCTAGTGCCGTAGAATTATACTCACATGGGTTCTAGTACCACGAAGGCAAGCATAGATATGACCACGCAAAAATTTTCGGGAAAGGACACGGCAGGTATAGCAATAGCCACATTTAAATATTTTGTTATAAAAAAAAACTTTTCTTAAATCTCGCTCGTTTAATTCTCGTATACAAATATTTTACTAAACTTATTGATTATTTTACTATTTTCAACAGCCGACAACCCTCTTTACTTGGAAATAAATCGTTTTAGAACCCCTTTCGTTCGACATCCATATTGGTGTATTAAACCGATGGCAACTCTCTCCAAAGAATGTCCAATATTTGAATCCAGGTTATAACCTATCCGCGCGCCAAATTTCACTGAAATACGTAAAGCCGTATCAGCGTGAATGAATAACACATATACTCACACACTAACCTACAACCTTACACATTTATAGTACTAGTGGAAGCTTTGTCCAAAGTGCTAATACAAATCACGTGGTTGTTGATAGTTTTTTTTTTTAGTGAATGGGTTTATAATTCTCTAACTCTTACGTAGTTTTAATAATTTATGCATCAAATATACATACATACATTCATTTGCATATCAACTTGTTGATATACAATAACACAGCCATGCATTTCAAACATTTCACTCACTGGTTGTCGCCGTAAAAGTGCAATGCTCTGTCGTTGCATTTATTTGCTGCGGTTTAAAGAAAATATGCTCAACCGTTGTTGCTGCGCGTAAATATGGTGAATCGGTTTGAGCGTTCGTCATGGGCACTGCGTGCAAACACATTAGTATCAATACAGAGAGCCATTCGAACTCTATACGCGTTAAGTGCATTTTTGGCATTTTTCTTGAAGATTTTAATTTAACTTTAATTGCGTAAGCGTTTCGCATTAAATATGGTGAATTCAAGCTTTTTTTAACAACTCAACGATAATATTTAGACATTCGTAAAAATTTTTTTAGAAAACGTGCGACAAGCATTTTAGCGAGTGCGATCGTTAAACCACTTCGAGAAAGGATATTCCGCGCTCACAAGTGTCTACTTCAGTTGTAAAACTACAACTGAGCACTGTTGGCAGTCACAAAGGATGCTGCTGTTGTAAAACATGCACGTACCACTTCGTCTGCGGCAATCGACTAACAAGCTTGGCAACGGTGGGGAGGGGCGGGCTAGGAATCCTACGAAGGACGATTTGGCGTGCGCCGATTGTAGAACGGAAGTTGTAGAAAAGAAGCAAAATCCAAGCAGCTGACAGTGGCCGCAAGAGAAGTTTCCCACACATACTCATACACACATGCGCATGCACAGACACACACGCACACAAAGATTAACACCAATTGACAACGCGCTAGTGGCTGACTTGGTAATCGTCTACGGTTTTTAGTTTTACCCACAGCAACGCGATGCTCCGGCCAAGCAAGGGGAATATTACGTACGTTTATATGCGCTGTGGTTCATTTCCACTTCCGCTAGAAATTAAGGTCAACAAATGCCGGCAGCAGTAGTCAAGAATATAGCAGCTAAATTGGTGAATTGGCGGTGCGAAGATGCCAACACACTACGTCTAACGCAAGCTGTATTTTTGTAAGAGAAACTAGTTAAGTGAAATCACTTTCATTCGGCTTGATGGAGTTGCGCTCTGTGGTTGCGGCATAATTAGATTTGCGGTTATGGGGTTGACTAGTTTGTGTCTCGCTTAGTGGGCCAGCTTGCTGGCTGTACATACATGTGTACATAGCTACTCATGAAATGAGCAAGCATAAAGGATAACGCGCTGA
>NW_016190138.1:0-3809 GCF_001687245.7 Rhagoletis zephyria
TGTTACGTATTCTGGCGAATTTTCTGCTACACACAACTTTTCGCCTGTTAACTTTCTTCTGATGTACAAAGCTGCTGTTATCCTGGGCGCTTTTCTTTATTTTGTTTATTTCTATACTTCCGTCAGATAAAAGTTAAATGATCACAAGTGTGTGCTATGTTTATATTAGTGTTACTTGTTTCTTTGAAGGAATTATGCATCGCTTATTTCGTAGAAGTAGAAGTTCATCATTTGTGTACTCTCTAGATAATACCTATGTAAGTATTAGCTTGTTATGTGTTTGGTTTCCGATGTGCACGTTTCCAACTTGGGGGTCCCAACTAGCAAAGTTGAGGAACAGCTGGTGGCTTAAGTTTTCCTGGTTGTTACTGCAAGAAAGATACAAGAAAGTTTTGATAAACAATTGGCAAGTAAGTTTAATTGTGTAATAATTCTATTAAGTATGAGATGGTAAATATTTTTACGGTGGGCAATAACTAACTTGCATATTTGTATAGAACATAAATTTTATGGGTACTGGGCCATGGAATACATAAATACGAGATACGCAAACGGCGTAATTTTACCAAGATATTTTAATTTTAAGTTTGCATTTTGAATGAGACAAATTCAAATTTTACAAGGGAAATTGTTACTCATTCGCGTATGAGCAACATTCTTAATTGCTCGAATTTCATTTGACCATTCATAACTTTTATATTTATTCATCAACTTTCTTCTTTCTCTGCTTGAAAGATGCTCCAGAGACCCGGCAGTATAAACATAATATTAATTGAGAGTTCCTGGCAGGAGACACAACCTCCAACTCTGCCGTCCAGCTTCGATCTGCGTGAAGTTGCTTATTGGACCTTTACTCCAGAGACTGATATGCGTGGAGAATCATTCATTTTGTGGCCAGCCTCAAAGTACTCCGTTCCTTTACTTCCGGTAAGAAGTTGTAGGTTTGTGGCCTAAAAATCAGCGGTGTCCGAGTCTTCGATTGATTGGCCAACTCTAATGTCAGGCTGATAAGCCCCGGTAATGTCCTTGATGGTGGCTTTACCCTTCTTGGAGGTCGAGCGAGCGAAATTAAGGAATATTTCCGTCTGAACATATTCGCCGCCATATTTTACCCCACATCTCCACCTGAAACTTCTATCTCAGCACAGCTTTTTTGACAGAGTCTGTAGAAGGTGGAGACGTGGCGTTAAGAGCGTAGATGACACTCTTCGAACACCGCCAGAGATGAGTAGCGGAACATTATCCCCATGGTTACCGCCGCTGTTACTATTTACGTAGCAGGTTCTCTCTAAGCAATACTCCACGTTTTTTTCTCGTTACCCCGGTCGTAAGAATTTATGTATGAAAGTTGTCGAACTTGTTGGTAAAATTTGGGACCGTTATTCATGCAATTATTTGTTCGCACTTTGTTGCAATGTGTGGCCGAAATATGCCTACGCCTAAAACGGATTGCAGGCATGTATTACTCATCTTACACTTATCTAGGGATGGCAAACAAATAAAATAAATAAAATAATCGATTAATTAATCATATGATTCATCACAAGTCAAAAAAATGCAATTATTGAGAAATAATCGATTAATCGAATTTTTAAAAGCACTTTTTTAAAGTGGGTATTCACAAAAACATTTTTGATACAAAATTTCTAATTATCTGGTTAATTAGTCTTAAATAAAATAAAACGGATTTTTTAAGCACCGATAATTATTTATTATTCAACTATTTTTGAAAAACAAAAGTTTTAATAAGCATTACATTATTAAGCGGTTGCGTTTCTTGGTGGATGTAGACCGGCTTTTGAAAAAAGGCGCCCAGCAGGCACCGAGGTACCAACTAAATGACAATATTTTCCGAAAGTCCGTATAGTTTTGGGTAAACTTTCGGTTGTCTAACTTCTAGTATTTGAAAAATCAACTTTTAACGTTGCCACACTTCGTTTCTTCCAAAAAACGTTGCCCTTCGACGGTGCTAAATTTTAATTTAGAATCGAACACGAAAAGAGAAAGGGGCAATGAAAAGGCAGGGGCGGACCCAGCAGCAATTCTTTGGGGGGGGGAGTTAAATTTTTTCAACATATATCGTGTATATAAGTATAAAAATCACCGCAATTTAAAATTTTTAGAGTTTTGATAGTTTTGAATTTCTTGAAGTCTTCCACTTTAAATAACTTGAGTGGAATTCCAAAATTTTCTTAACTCTCAAAACTTTGTGAAGTTGAGAAATTTTAGTAAATCGCAATAATTCAATATAATGATGATTTCTAGAAATTTAAAAAAAAAAATTTTATTTTTTAAAAATGTTGAGAATTGTAGGAATTTTCGTAATTCTTGAAGATTCATACAATTTTTGAACGTTGATGTTTTCAAAATTTACAAAAAAATTAAAATTCTCAAACTTTGTTATATCCATACAAAATTTTGGAAAATATCAGAAAAGTGGAAAAATTTTGGAACTTTTCAAGATTATTAATATATTTTAGAATTCTAAGAATTTTCTATTTTTTATACACAAGTACCATGAATATAAGAATTTTTCAACAATTTGTGATGTTTCACAATTCTACATTTTAGGATGGATTTTAGAAAATTCCTTTCCTATTCACAAAATGTATACTTTTGTATAAAAATACTGGAAATATACCTAAATTGTCTCTAAATTTACGCTTCAAATAAAGTGTACAAATTCACTTTTTCTTGTAAGTTTTAGTGGATTTTACTACGTAGATGCAACTACTTATTACTACTTATTACTTGAATGCTCGCAAACAAATGCCGTCGCATGAGTTTTAATGAAATGAATATCTAAAGCCTCGCAGAAAAAAATTAAAACTCAACAGCCATTCGTAAAACTACTGGCCTTGAGTGTTTAAATTTACAGATGTAAACATGCAGATATAACTCAGATGTGCCACAAAATTCACACAGCTGATAATCCAATTTTATTTTATGCTTTATTGTGCACCAAGCTACCGTTTTTTTTTTACGATGCATGTGTTAAGCAGAAACAAAGCAAAATTAACTGTTAACGAAACGAAAACATCAGCGGAAGGTAAAAGTGCAAGGTTCATTACCAAAAAAACGAAAGCTTTCACCCAACTCACTGCACTGGCTGGCCTAGAATGTGCGTTTGTGAGATCATCTTTAACGCCTCGCAGGTAGTACAATGTGTAGATACAATGGAGATTGGCGATNCAGCAATTCAGTCTTAAAACTTTACGATTATAGCCTGTACGGCAAGGCATTCGCGATAACTTGTGCATGTCGCTGGTGGTAAATAGCTGAGTGAAGTGCATGCTTTCATGCAGACTGTCTGTTAGTTGTAGTAGCTGCGAGTGGGGTTATAAAAATCTTTACGATATCCTATAAATGGAATTAATATTTGTTTTACGCGTAGATTTTTCACTGTAAATAAATGAAATGTAAATACATTTTATAGTCCAGCTAAGCGATATCTATACAAATTTTTGTTAGATTTTTATTATTAGCATAAACATTAATACAGAAAATAAAAAATTAAGAAAATTAAACCCCGTTCGATAAATACATACAAACATGTTTTGAATAGAAAAACCAATAGCACAGTCAATTTAGGAAGATCCGCTGAAACTTTCCGTAGAAAACCCATAGAGCGCTGATGTGGTTGCAAGCACTGGATAAAAGCATATAAACATATGGACAGATTTTCAGGCTGAAATTTTTTCCATAGGGTGTAAAAAATAGTTCGGGAATTTCGTGCATCGATGAGTTCACTGAGTCACGGCAAAACCTCTCTATGCTGAGTTCCTGGACATAGTAATATCGATAGTAAC
>NW_016190140.1:0-3809 GCF_001687245.7 Rhagoletis zephyria
TCGCGTTTATGCCAGTTACATATATTTTCCAGGCTATTACGGTAGATTTTAACTTTTTTTTCGCCTGCTATCAGCACACATATATACGTCAGCATGTCCATAGCAGTTTTCTAAAGCCACGAATGCGTTTTGAACAGCTTTTTCTATAGCACGTGGCGCGTTTTGTATATGTCCTACGTATGTACCAGAGAGCTGATTTGAGTATGATCCCGCCTTTTTGATCACCTTCGCTAAAAATTTAGCACAAGTGAACGCCACACTCGGACACCCGCAGCTAAACCAAAAATTTCCAAGAACCAGATTTACGCTGAAGATAACTGTCGTCATATGTACCAACAAAGCATACGAAATTGTTGTTGCTTTGTGCTTGTGCATACTCAAAGTAAAAAATGAGAAGCGAAGTAGACAAAAATTTTTGAAATCTATTTTGTATAGTTTCGAGGTGAGTGTTGTGTGTGTATATTAACTATAAGCCAAACAGGCAAATTTTGTTGTTGTTGTTTCGAGTTGAAGCTCAAGCACTGGAGTATATTGAGCTGGAAAGCACCCGAACCCAATCAAACATTTATAAAACACAATCGAGTGTTGTGACCAATTATTTCGTCTTAAGCTGAATCGCTAACGAACAATCGTTTAAAGATTGATGCAAAACGGTTTTTGTTAGATGCTCGGATATACACGATAATTATGCACCCGTTGTAGATGTCTGGTATGTACATATATCACTTATAAAAAATAATGTCCAATGATATGAAACATAGCTCCATTATATTTTAAAACTCGCACCGACACTAGCTAATTGTGATAGGGTTAAAAAAAAAAATTTGTATTTTTGAATTGGACACCCTTTTTCCTTCCGCAACTTACAGAAAAAAAAACCTGAGTTAACATATTTACTAAATGCCGTAGATGCATCCATACATCCATACATTGATTTAAAATAACCCAAATTCGCTTTGAATGAGTACATGCGTCTGTGAGTGTTCAGGCNTGAGAACTGCTATACTCTCCAACATGGCACCTGGTTTTCAAAGTTAGTGGAATAATTTTTTTTTTTTTTGTTTACCGGATGCCCCCATTAAATTCCTACGTAGAATTGCTCGACGATTCCGAAAATCAAGTGATTTTTTTCTATGGATATGTTCTTGAGATATTTGCATTTTAACGTAATTCGGCTTTCAAAAAAAGTGGTTCCTCCGATCCTTTATCTTACGAACCAATTTAATAATTTTAATATGAAATACATCAGATGAAACCTAACAAAATTCTCCATAAATAGTACATATATACGTTGCTTTTCAACAAGCCGTGACAGTCTCCGAGAAATGAATTAATAATTCCAACTTTTTTATATATGTTTTTTTTTTATGAAAAAATTAAAAAAAAATCAAAAGTTGTAGTTTGAAAATATTTTGAAGGGGTTGCCATCTTTTTAAAAAAATTGAAATAAAATTATTTTTTAACTACAATTAAATATCACAATATGGGTGTCAAAGGAAAGGGGCTTAAAAAGGTTGTAGTTTGAAAATATTTTAAAGAGGGTTGTCACCTGGTTGAAAAGTCAAATTTAATTTAATTATGAACAAATGATGTGAGATGTTAAAATATGGGAGTAAGAAGGAAGAAAACTGAGAAATGCTTTGTTTAAACATTAAGAATATTTCCGAGTTGTTTGAAGAGGGTTGCCATCTATTTAAAAATTCAAATTCAATTTTTTTAGTTAGTTAAATGAATTATTGCGGTATCAATTTAAATGGATTTGAGAAGGCTTTATTTCAAAACTACATGTAGGAAGGTTGCCAACTGTTTAAAAAGTCAAACCGAACTCGAATCAAAGGAATTAGATAATGGAAATATGTGTCACAAAATGGGTATCGTGCGAATGGGGTTTAATGAAGTTTCAGTTTGAAAATATTTTGAAGAGACTTAAAAAAAGAAAAATGTGAAAATCTTCTATGTTTTTGGATGAGTGTGACAGAGAAGTTTCATGCAGTCAGTCAACCAGTTTATGGTGATCTAGTACTTCAATATATTAAAGATAACTTACTTATTTAAAGCACACCACTTCGGCGTAAAAAAATGTGTCACCTTGAACTACAAATTATTTGATCATCTTAACATAAATAAATTTACGCAAAAATTTATATTTTTTGCAGCAGCGAATTCGAAAACATATCCAAAATACAATTTAACACGAATGTTCACCACAAACACGGCTGCTTACTTTATATTTTAATTTATAAACATCCCCGTATGTAGATACATATATGCGTTATGCATTAACAACTTTAACAACACACCGTGGGCATATCAGCGGCAATAAAAAATTTAAAACATTTCACAATATTCGAAAGGTGATATGAAGAGCACGGATACATATACATATGCATGTACAAATTTCGGGCAAGTGATACCCACGGGTACTATTCCACCTGACGCGGTCTATGCCACCACTGACGCGGTGTTTTAGTAAACTCAGACACGGGAATGGGTGTTTTTGGCCAAAGGCGATTGGTTGGAAATTCAATAAATTTTTGTTCAATGTTTAGTGCGAATAGATAGCCACGACGTGGAGAATTGGAATATAGCATCAGACTGGTAAAATAATTTTCAACAAATTCCTGAAAAATATTCGATTTTATTTTTGTCAAACAGCATGCATTCATCATTTATTTTATTCATTTTGCTTTAGGGGTTTTTATATTTATGTGTGTATGTATGTATGTATGTACACACAGCATATCGATACGTAAAATTATTTACTTAACTACTTATACATACCTACATACAAACAAAGCAGATGAACGAATATTTTTTAATAGTTTGAATTCTGCTTTGAAATATAAAGCTCACCAAAACACTTTTCGATCCGACTTTTTCCATAAAATCAGAGAAAGTAAAGTACAACATACTAACCTGCATGATGAATAAGCGCAGCAGCTTTGCAAATTTAAATTAATATTCGCAAAGCTCAGTTTAACATCATCATTTATGTTGGCATAGCTGCAGAGAGGAAGCAGCCATAGTAGAGGGCTGCTTCAGTGTTCATGTTGCCGTACACATCCGTACATACACGTACATATACATATGTATGTAGGTGTAGACGCTATATATAATACTCGCATGTATTTAGTATGTATGCACACATATTTTTATAATGTAATAAAAACCCTCACCCTCAAGCACGCATAGATATTTATTTAAAGGTGTATGCTTTCACTCCCACTAGAACCTGAAGGGAGATCTCCCTATGTGAGGAATAAAAGAATGCTTAAAATATTTAAACAAAAGTTGAGGTACATACCAACGGACTTTTATTAAAATCTGTGTGCTATCCAAATTAGATTATTGTGTCCTCCTTATGCGCCTATAAGAAATATTTTCTGTTGGTTTTTTTCTATGATAAATTATTTCGAAAACACAAAATTTCTTTTGTACGAGGTGCGTATTGCTCTCCTATCAATCAAAAAGAAGACTCTTGGATTTCTCGCTTAGGAGACATCACTTTTTAATCCTAAACGAGTAATAACGGAGTACAAAACCAACAAATCTCGCTTATTGCTCCCAAATCATGCATCAGGGAGCATTCTTTAATTGCTCGCTTAGGAGATCTCTCATTACGCTCCTAAGCGAGGAATACAGGAGGACAAACCCGACAAATCTCGTTTATTGCTCCCAAATCATGCCTCGGGGAGTATTATTTCGTCGCTCGCTTAGGAGATCTCCTATTTGATTCCTAAACGAGTAATAAAGGAGTACAAAACCGACAAATCTCCCTTATTGCTCAGAAATCAGGTTAAGGGGAGTAC